>NC_069503.1:929802441-929957441 GCF_027579735.1 Bombina bombina | reverse complement strand
ATTAGTTCTCCACAATGAATGCTGCGATTGCAGTGTTGAAAGAGGTAGCACTGCTCCTTAACGACAGGTTAACAGAGAACCCGCCGGGGGGTCTAGATGATGGTAAAGTCCTCAATATGTCCTGGTAGTCCGGGTAGATTTAGAAAAACCCGTAGCCATGAGGGAAGAAAGATGGCCACCTCTTGTATAAGTGCAGAGTAGGGCCCCGATCCTAATTAAAAAAAAAATCATCTGAGAGTAAATTTGGCTAACACCAGCAGTTAGGCAAGAGTCCAAGGTGTGTCCACAGAATTTTTCAGAATTTATCACTTCGAAAAACAATGGATAAAGGTGTATATTGGAGAAATAGGATCAGAGAAGCAAGATTATGCGGCCACTTCCATGGGCTCCGGACTCCGCCCCCCTATTGCTCTATATTTTAACTTTCCTTTTTTTAAAATGTATTTCTTTCATGTAATTAGCAAGAGTCCATGAGCTAGTGACGTATGGGATATACATTCCTACCAGGAGGGGCAAAGTTTCCCAAACCTCAAAATGCCTATAAATACACCCCTCACCACACCCACAATTCAGTTTTACAAACTTTGCCTCCGATGGAGGTGGTGAAGTAAGTTTGTGCTAGATTCTACGTTGATATGCGCTCCGCAGCAAGTTGGAGCCCGGTTTTCCTCTCAGCGTGCAGTGAATGTCAGAGGGATGTGAGGAGAGTATTGCCTATTTGAATGCAGTGATCTCCTTCTACGGGATCTATTTCATAGGTTCTCTGTTATCGGTCGTAGAGATTCATCTCTTACCTCCCTTTTCAGATCGACGATATACTCTTATATATACCATTACCTCTGCTGATTCTCGTTTCAGTACTGGTTTGGCTATCTGCTATATGTAGATGAGTGTCCTGGGGTAAATAAGTCTTATTTTCTGTGACACTCCAAGCTATGGTTGGGCACTTTGTTTATAAAGTTCTAAATATATGTATTCAAACATTTATTTGCCTTGACTCAGAATGTTCAACTTTCCTTATTTTCAGACAGTCAGTTTCATATTTGGGATAATGCATTTTAATTTAACATTTTTCTTACCTTAAAATTTGACTTTTTCCCTGTGGGCTGTTAGGCTCGCGGGGGCTGAAAATGCTTCATTTTATTGCGTCATTCTTGGCGCGGACTTTTTTTTTGACGTTATTTTGCGCCAAAAATGTCGGCGTTCCGGATGTGGCGTCATTTTTGGCGCCAAAAAGCATTTAGGCGCCAAATAATGTGGGCGTCTTATTTGGCGCGAAAAAATATGGGCGTCGCTTTTGTCTCCACATTATTTAAGTCTCATTTTTTATTGCTTCTGGTTGCTAGAAGCTTGTTCTTTGGCATTTTTTCCCATTCCTGAAACTGTCATTTAAGGAATTTGATCAATTTTGCTTTATATATATGTTGTTTTTTCTCTTACATATTGCAAGATGTCTCACGTTGCATCTGAGTCAGAAGATACTACAGGAAAATCGCTGTCAAGTGCTGAATCTACCAAAGCTAAGTGTATCTGCTGTAAACTTTTGGTAGCTATTCCTCCAGCTGTTGTTTGTATTGATTGTCATGACAAACTTGTTAAAGCAGATAATATTTCCTTTAGTAAAGTACCATTGCCTGTTGCAGTTCCTTCAACATCTAAGGTGCAGAATGTTCCTGATAATATAAGAGATTTTGTTTCTGAATCCATAAAGAAGGCTATGTCTGTTATTTCTCCTTCTAGTAAACGTAAAAAATCTTTTAAAACTTCTCTCCCTACAGATGAATTTTTAAATGAACATCATCATTCTGATTCTGATGATTCCTCTGGTTCAGAGGATTCTGTCTCAGAGGTTGATGCTGATAAATCTTCATATTTATTTAAAATGGAATTTATTCGTTCTTTACTTAAAGAAGTACTAATTGCTTTAGAAATAGAGGATTCTGGTCCTCTTGATACTAATTCTAAACGTTTAGATAAGGTATTTAAAGCTCCTGTGGTTATTCCAGAAGTTTTTCCTGTTCCTAATGCTATTTCTGCAGTAATTTCCAAAGAATGGGATAATTTGGGTAATTCATTTACTCCTTCTAAACGTTTTAAGCAATTATATCCTGTGCCGTCTGACAGATTAGAATTTTGGGACAAGATCCCTAAAGTTGATGGGGCTATTTCTACCCTTGCTAAACGTACTACTATTCCTACGTCAGATGGTACTTCGTTTAAGGATCCTCTAGATAGGAAAATTGAATCCTTTCTAAGAAAAGCTTATCTGTGTTCAGGTAATCTTCTTAGACCTGCTATATCATTGGCTGATGTTGCTGCAGCTTCAACTTTTTGGTTGGAAACTTTAGCGCAACAAGTAACACATCGTGATTCTCATGATATTATTATTCTTCTTCAGCATGCTAATAATTTTATCTGTGATGCCATTTTTGATATTATCAGAGTTGATGTCAGGTTTATGTCTCTAGCTATTTTAGCTAGAAGAGCTTTATGGCTTAAAACTTGGAATGCTGATATGGCTTCTAAATCAACTTTACTTTCCATTTCTTTCCAGGGTAACAAATTATTTGGTTCTCAGTTGGATTCCATTATTTCAACTGTTACTGGTGGGAAAGGAACTTTTTTACCACAGGATAAAAAATCTAAAGGTAAAAACAGGGCTAATAATCGTTTTCGTTCCTTTCGTTTCAACAAAGAACAAAAGCCTGATCCTTCATCCTCAGGAGCAGTTTCAGTTTGGAGACCATCTCCAGTCTGGAATAAATCCAAGCCAGCTAGAAAGGCAAAGCCTGCTTCTAAGTCCACATGAAGGTGCGGCCCTCATTCCAGCTCAGCTGGTAGGGGGCAGGTTACGTTTTTTCAAGGAAATTTGGATCAATTCTGTTCACAATCTTTGGATTCAGAGCATTATTTCAGAAGGGTACAGAATTGGTTTCAAGTTGAGACCTCCTGCAAAGAGATTTTTTCTTTCCCGTGTCCCAGTAAATCCAGTAAAAGCTCAAGCATTTCTGAAATGTGTTTCAGATCTAGAGTTGACTGGAGTAATTATGCCAGTTCCAGTTCCGGAACAGGGGATGGGGTTTTATTCAAATCTCTTCATTGTACCAAAGAAGGAGAATTCTTTCAGACCAGTTCTGGATCTAAAAATTGAGATTACCGATCAATATTTTGGAACTCCGTGCAATTTTCAGAGCTCTTCAGTTTTGGCCTCTTCTGAAGAGAGAATCGTTCATTTGTTTTCAGACAGACAATGTCACAACTGTGGCATACATCAATCATCAAGGAGGGACTCACAGTCCTCTGGCTATGAAAGAAGTATCTTGAATTTTGGTTTGGGCGGAATCCAGCTCCTGTCTAATCTCTGCGGTTCATATCCCAGGTGTAGACAATTGGGAAGCGGATTATCTCAGTCGCCAAACGTTGCATCCGGGCGAATGGTCTCTTCACCCAGAGGTATTTCTTCAGATTGTTCAAATGTGGGAACTTCCAGAAATAGATCTGATGGCGTCCCATCTAAACAAGAAACTTCCCAGGTATCTGTCCAGATCCCGGGATCCTCAGGCGGAGGCAGTGGATGCATTATCACTTCCTTGGAAGTATCATCCTGCCTATATCTTTCCGCCTCTAGTTCTTCTTCCAAGAGTAATCTCCAAGATTCTGAAGGAATGCTCGTTTGTTCTGCTGGTAGCTCCGGCATGGCCTCACAGGTTTTGGTATGCGGATCTTGTCCGGATGGCCTCTTGCCAACCGTGGACTCTTCCGTTAAGACCAGACCTTCTGTCACAAGGTCCTTTTTTCCATCAGGATCTGAAATCCTTAAACTTAAAGGTATGGAGATTGAACGCTTGATTCTTGGTCAAAGAGGTTTCTCTGACTCTGTGATTAATACTATGTTACAGGCTCGTAAATCTGTATCTCGAGAGATATATTATAGAGTCTGGAAGACTTATATTTCTTGGTGTCTTTCTCTTCATTTTTCCTGGCATTCTTTTAGAATACCGAGAATTTTACAGTTTCTTCAGGATGGTTTAGATAAGGGTTTGTCCGCAAGTTCTTTGAAAGGACAAATCTCTGCTCTTTCTGTTCTTTTTCACAGAAAGATTGCTATTCTTCCTGATATTCATTGTTTTGTACAAGCTTTGGTTCGTATAAAACCTGTCATTAAGTCATTTTCTCCTCCTTGGAGTTTGAATTTGGTTCTGGGAGCTCTTCAAGCTCCTCCGTTTGAACCTATGCATTCATTGGACATTAAATTACTTTCTTGGAAAGTTTTGTTCCTTTTGGCCATCTCTTCTGCCAGAAGAGTTTCTGAATTATCTGCTCTTTCTTGTGAGTCTCCTTTTCTGATTTTTCATCAGGATAAGGCGGTGTTGCGAACTTCTTTTGAATTTTTACCTAAAGTTGTGAATTCCAACAACATTAGTAGAGAAATTGTGGTTCCTTCATTATGTCCTAATCCTAAGAATTCTAAGGAGAAATCGTTGCATTCTTTGGATGTTGTTAGAGCTTTGAAATATTATGTTGAAGCTACGAAATCTTTTCGTAAGACTTCTAGTCTATTTGTTATCTTTTCCGGTTCTAGAAAAGGCCAGAAAGCTTCTGCCATTTCTTTGGCATCTTGGTTGAAATCTTTAATTCATCTTGCCTATGTTGAGTCGGGTAAAACTCCGCCTCAGAGAATTACAGCTCATTCTACTAGGTCAGTTTCTACTTCCTGGGCGTTTAGGAATGAAGCTTCGGTTGACCAGATCTGCAAAGCAGCAACTTGGTCCTCTTTGCATACTTTTACTAAATTCTACCATTTTGATGTATTTTCTTCTTCTGAAGCAGTTTTTGGTAGAAAAGTACTTCAGGCAGCGGTTTCAGTTTGAATCTTCTGCTTATGTTTTTCGTTAAACTTTATTTTGGGTGTGGATTATTTTCAGCAGGAATTGGCTGTCTTTATTTTATCCCTCCCTCTCTAGTGACTCTTGTGTGGAAAGATCCACATCTTGGGTAGTCATTATCCCATACGTCACTAGCTCATGGACTCTTGCTAATTACATGAAAGAAAACATAATTTATGTAAGAACTTACCTGATAAATTCATTTCTTTCATATTAGCAAGAGTCCATGAGGCCCGCCCTTTTTTTGTGGTGGTTATGATTTTGTATAAAGCACAATTATTCCAATTCCTTATTTTATATGCTTTCGCACTTTTTTATCACCCCACTTCTTGGCTATTCGTTAAACTGAATTGTGGGTGTGGTGAGGGGTGTATTTATAGGCATTTTGAGGTTTGGGAAACTTTGCCCCTCCTGGTAGGAATGTATATCCCATACGTCACTAGCTCATGGACTCTTGCTAATATGAAAGAAATGAATTTATCAGGTAAGTTCTTACATAAATTATGTTTTTTTGTAACTGTAAAATTGTGTAACAAATGCAAAAATGTAAAGCTCACATGATGTATCATTCACACTAACCTGTAGCACATTATACAGCTGTAAAACAGTGGACAATATTACTGATCTGTGAGTGTGCACAGCTTCTCTCACAGGCTGTGAGAATACCTGAGCTCCAAGATGGCAGCCCCCAGTACCAAGAGGTAGAGTTTCATTATCTGGCACCTTTAAGCTAATAAAACAGGAGAACTGATTTGTAAAGAGTTGCAGGAACAGGATGAAATGCAATAACATGGTGAGAAGTTATTATTCTTTTGTAGTTGTGCACAGCAGCTTAATGTCCCTTTAATGTTAGAGGAGACTTCTGAGCCTAATTTAAAGGCACACTTATGATGCAAAAATGACATGTTCTAATTAGCAAATGCAACTTTTAAATTACTGACCCCATCTAGCTATGTGTTTTACATAACATACCTCCTGTTCAAGAGACACAAGCATTGCAGCTTCCAGACAGAACACAAGCAATGAGGCAATAAGGAGAAGCAGTTACCTATAGCTGCCAGTTACTGGTTGTGTTCTGCCCTGGAGATGCAATGCTTAAGGCCTCCAATGGATACTTTACCTATGTGTTTAACCCTATTTGCACATAGGTACAATACAAGAATGGCATCCTCCAAATCAGAGCATGCAATTTTTGCATCAGAATGCACCTTTAAAGGGTCTCATCAAAAAATATTATTTTGTAATTCAGTTATATACATTTATTTAAAACTGTATGTGTTGTTTAAAATTAATTTCTATGAAGAATGTTTTAATAATTACATGTCAAAGTGCTGTCTTGGGGAATCCATTTTACAGGGACTATTTGGCTAGATTTGTCAAATTCAAACAGTTGGCAGTACAGTAATTACCTTAGTACATGTAATAAAAGGGCAGCTGATTATTGTCTTTGTCCTCTATTGTTATATCCACTGTGGGCTGTGCTAACCATCAGGTTTAGAATCCATAAACATGTTATATATGTGTATAGTATGGCAGAAAAAAATCTGACTTATTTAGATTTTATATAAAAGTTAAAAGGTGCAGGGTCATGTGGTTTTCAGAGGGGGTGCAGGGCCAGGGTATCTGGTATGATGCATAATGTAGGTATGTGACAGTGGGTCTGCAGGGCTATAGGGTCTGATCTGAGGTTACCTGTGTGCATATGACTAACAGGAAATACAGGGTCTGGAGTCTAAGCACTAGTCTTATGTGGTCTGGGGATGTCAGTGGGGCCATAGGGACAGGGTCTTTATGTGGAGAAATGAATCTCAGAGAGGCTCCAGGGCAAGGGAATATCATCCTTTTGTGGCTATAGTGTGACAAAAAACAAAACAACAACTGCATGGTAATTTGAGTGTAATATGAGTTTTATTAGAAAGTGCAGAAATCATACAGGTTCAGTTAGAGAATATCACCTCTGAAAAGTATAAAAATGGAAATTGAGATGAATAATTTGAGCTGTTTGGCAGTTTTGGGGTTACTTAAAGAAATGCTGTGTGTGATTGGGTTGTGTAAAGTATACTTAGGTGACCTAATTGATTGCCAGGAAGCAATGGTACACAAAGGAGTGAAGAGGAAAGTCTATAATCAGTGTGAGCAGAGCCACAGAATGGAGTTGTACTAATAATTGACTAAAGTCCACTGTTTTGGGATGTGCTGAGGGAGGGGTGGAGTTTAGTGCACAACAGGAAGTAGTTGAGTGAGAGACTGCAGAGTTGTGTGTTCTGGAAGAGTGAGGTGTGTGTAGAGGGTGAATGTGGATCACAGAAGACAGGAGATGTCAGTGGTGAGGTGATGCAGGGGTTAATAAATGCTGCTGTGTTAAAGGGCATTTGTTTTAGGATGAAATTATGCAATATAAACAATTAAAATGAAGCTGAAACGATTTTGAGGCAATACTGAATGTGAACTAAACAGAACAGCACCTACTGGTCAACCTGAATATCACACGTGTCTCAATACTAACAATTAAAAGGACAGTCAACACCAAAATTGTTATTTTTCTTTTTTTCTTTGCTTTCCACAGCAAGAGACTGCTAACTCATCTGTGCCATATAGATAACATTGTGCTCTCTCCAGTGGAGTTGTGCATGACACTGCACTAATTGGCTAAAATGCAAGTCAATAGATAATAAATAAATAAGCATGTGATCAGGGGGCTGTCAGAAGTGGCTTAGATACAAGGTAATCACAGAGGTAAAAAGTATATTAATATAACAATGTTGGTTGTGCAAAACTGGGGAATGAGTAATAAAGGGATTATCTATCTTTTTAAAATATACAATTATTAGAGCAGACTGCTTCTTTAAGGTAGTGTTGTGCCTGCCTGGGCACACTATGCAATCAAAATGGCGGCAATAATACTCGCCCCTGTCCGCCGCAGCTCGCCTCTGGCGGGTTGAATTCTGCTGCTGGAATTCAGCATTGCACATGAGCACTATTTTGCGCTTGCGTGAAATCCCGCCCCCTGCCCGCACACAGCCAATCACGCGCGGGCAGAAGCTGTCAATCTCCCCGGTCAGACGAGACCGGGGAGATTGAAATTTGCTACCTAAGAGGTGGTGAAAGGTTAGGGAACCAGTGGTCTTATGACCGCTGCTTATTAAATACTGACTGCAGGGTCTCTTGTGACAACCTTCAGTCATAGGGGGTCGAAGGCTGGCAAAAGCCTTTGATAAATCGACCCCATAGTACTCAAAATCTTTCTGTCAAGTTTAGAAAATAGCAACATGTAAAAACTATTCTTCCATGAAATTAGGTTAAGCAGAAGCTGTTTAACTTTGAAACCGATAGGAAGTGCATGTTTGTTTAAAACCAATACCTAGGTACCTGTTGCTAACTGGCTGATAAGGACAACTCCTACAGAAAAGGTTGTTTTATGCAGCAATAAACTTCAATTTATCCATTTATATCCATGTTTAGAAACACAAAGAAGACCATAGAAAAAGGTCCCTAGCTAATTCCAATGCTTACATTGTTATGAAATGCAAACAGCATAAACATATGCATCTCAGAATGATTATTATACCCAGCAATAGTAACACCACCCTCAGTCTACAGGTTTGTTGATAGTAAACACACTTCGCTATTGAGCACAGCTTGTACACATTGTGTTCCTATAGTAGCACTTAGGGTAGCATTCCAGTACAGTACAGGCCAGTGTAGCATCCCCTTCCTGTAAATGTGAATTCTCTAAATCACTACTTTGATTAATTTCTTCTACCTCAGAATATTTTCACTAAAGGGACACTGAATCCAATTTTTTTTCTTTCATGATTCAGATAGAGCATGCAATTTTAAGCAATTTTTTAATTTACTCCTATTATCAATTTTTCTTCATTCTCTTGCTATCTTTAATTGAAAAGCAAGAATGTAAGTTTAGATGTAAGACCATTTTTGGTTCACAACCTGGGTTGTCCTTGCTGATTGGACAGCACCAATAAACAAGTGCTGTCCAGAGTTCTAAACCAAAAATTGGCTGGCTCCTTAGCTTAGATGCCTTCTTTTTCAAATAAAGATAGCAAGAGAACAAAGAAAAAATGATAATAGGAGTAAATTAGAAAGTTGCTTAAAATTGCATACTCTATCTGAATTATGAAAGATTTTTTTTCTATGTATCTATCTATCTACTTATATATCATTCATTTATTTATAATTCATCTATCTATAAGCTATAACTATCTCTCATCTGTCTGTATCTATCTATCTATCTATCTATCTTTCTATCTATCTATGTATCTGTATCATTTATCTATAATCTATCATGCATCTATCATATATAAGCTATAACTATCTTTAATTTATATCTACCTATATCTCTATTTCATCTATCTATCTATCATCTATCTATCTGTCTATCTATCTATCTATCTATCTATCTATCTATCTATCTATATCTCTATATCTCTATATTTCTATCTATCTTCTCCAGTTCCTATTAGTTATTGTATGCAGCCTTTCACTAAACTAACTCTTCAGTTTGCTCTTTAGTAAATGTGCTCTATAAAATAAAGAATTAACTGGAGATGCCTGAGATGATTCTAGCCTGCTCTATGATTGCACTATTATTTACCAAGGGCATGTAGTGGCTGAACTTCCAAACCTACTATCAACTGTAAAGACAAACTAGCATCCGTTTGTTTTCATATGAGGGAGCCCATACTTATATAATATGTCATTAAGAATATATCATGTTAGCAACAGCAAATATTTTACCAATTCACTAACAATATATTGTTTCTTAAATAATAGAAATAAATAAACCAAAAGCAGCTATAGAGATGTGAAAATGATACAGGGAAGACAATGAGATGACAAACACACAAGCAGTAAGGTGAGTGAATAACACAGGGGAGAAAGAAAATGTAATAAGACAGGACATGTACAAGACAGACCAGTGGCTGCTTAACAAGGCTGTGACAATACAACACTGAAACCCAAATGTAATACATGAAATAAAAAAGGGAAGCCAATGGAATACAGAGACAGAAAGAGTGTCCAGTAGATTTAACACTTTAGTCTTTCCTACACAATGCGTTGCCGTCCTCTATGACAACAAGGGGTTAAATGCCACTACCCTATGACATGAGATAAGTGACTACAGAAAAATAAATACACAGATCTTATGACAAATATATTTACAGTACCCAATAGATATTATGATACTGCAATTATCAGAGCAGGGAGACTTTTAACACAAAAATAAACAAACAATAAAACAATGTGAGGCACAGAATGGAACCTTCACTACGTCAATAACTATATATTACAGAGAATAAATACTATTTTATTACATTAAAACTAACAGTATTTATTCTAATTTTGCATGACAAATAATATACCCTTTAACGATACATTCTCAGTGTATTGCATTTTTATTTAAATTGGATACATAATGTGAGAACTAAAGTCAATTTATATTTAAATTCTCAAAAAAATACTTAGAAGAAAGACTAAGAAAAAGATTTATATAAAGAAATTCTACAAGTTCTAACTCTCCACATTGGTTGAAAATCTTCAGTCTGGAATAAAAAAAATAACAAAAAATACGTCTGACTGGTTTTTATCAACCCCAAATATGGATATTTTGCCCAGCTATGCACAACAGAATTTAAACACTAAGGAATAAATAACAATACAAATGTCTGATACAATATTGAATTAAACTACATTTTACTTGCATGTTTACATGAATGCAGTATGTTTCCTAGAATTGCAGTCAATGCTAAAAACAACGTACTTAAATAATGCAAAAACATTTTTTTAGATTTAGAGTTGATTTATTGATATGTGTATTTATCTTTCAAAGAATTTGTGTACAATGCAGAATATCTCCAGTGATCTTCACTTCAGAACTTCAATCCTTAGAGATAACTACTTGCAAAAGGCTGAATGCTTTGACATATTTTGATTTAGTTAAGTGAGCATCATCTATATTGGAGAAAACACATTGATTTTAGTTTGCTAGAAGGAAAAGCCTTAAACTAATGCTTACAACATGAGTGGAGTGCTTAGGCTGGGTACAAATCAGAAATAACTGCATATTTTATTAAAAATATACTTAAAGGAGACTCTCATCATTTATAGTCATTGGTTATGTCACTATGGTGTAAATGATATTGAATCGTGTCCTTAATTTAACTAATCAGTGATTAAATCAATAGATTTTCATTTGGGATCATCCCAAAAGGGATTAATAGTGGTGTCCATCACCAGGACATCAGAATAAGACAACACCAAAATTACACGACTGAAAATCTAACATATGTTTGTCTATAACGTTACATAATGTAGAACTGGTCATTTCTCTTGTTTATTGGTGCTTTTGAGGAATATAGTCCAGTTTTCTGGTGAGTATTAATTAGGGGAATATAGGGGGGGAAAACATACGTACCCCCAGGATTCAGTTATTAATTTACTATACAGATTCGTTGATCCCTGTCCCCTTCCTAAGATACTATTTAGCTATCTATCTATCTATCTATCTATCTATCTATCTATCTATCTATCTATCTATCTATATAATATATATATATATATATATATATATATATATATATATATATATATATATATATATATATATATATATATATATATATATATATATATATATATATATATATATATATATATACAGTCCAGCTGTGCAGGTAGCTTAAGTAACATTGCCTGAAATAAATGTTTTCCCCAGTGATTTGGGGGAGATGAGATGATCACTAGCCAATGGCTGCACTGAGGGAGGTGGAAGGCAGGGAGGGAGGGGGCAGATGCAGGTTTACAGGACAGGTCCACACCACCCCCGCCTCTGAATTTCCTTTTAACGCCATCTGCCTAAGTTGAATTGCTCTCAAACAGAACCAAGACCCCACACTCAGCAGCACTGCCATTGATTAAGACATCATCACAGGAGATGGGCAATAACTGACCAGTATCTCATCACATTAGACACAGGGAAATGACACACACTTCTGGAATTAAGGATTTGCACTGCTTGGCTTCTAAGCACTTCTAACCTACAAAGAGGGTTTGCCAAAAACTGTAAGTATAGAAAGTGCGTTTAACTCTCTTGTTTATTCAAAATTGTATTATTATTATTATTATTATTAATAATAATAATAATAATAATAATATTATTTGGAAAGTTTCCTGTGATTTATTCACTGGCATTTCCTGCTGATCGTTGCATTACAGAGATCACATCCTTTCAAAGTCTGTGGTAGTCAAATGCTTTCTTAATATGGAGAAATGTGTTCATTATTTGTGACCTTTTCTGCTGACCCCATGTTCTCCCAGTTGTGTGTCACGACCCCGTTTTGTTTCAGTTATTGGTTCCCATTGATCTCTGGCAATATATCAGATTCATTGAGATTTAAGCTATCCCTTTTCACAACTGTTAGGATTGTTTAATAACCATTAAAAGTGGTTAATTTAAGTCAGTTTTGTTAACCTAATTTCTTACAAATTTGCTGGCGTTATGTAGAGTTTGTATATAATGCACGAGCAAGCAATTAAGTCAGATACTTGCTCCCAATTACTGTTTATCCTATAATTAAAAGTTAGGTTGTTATTACTACTATCAATAACTAGATAAGAAGGATCTTCCCTAATGACTGCAATTAGATCAGATGCCTGCTTGTCTTTATATACCCATCAAATAGGTCTTCAGCATCAGCTAAAGGTACTTGCTATAGAGGTTGTCAAATTATTTTAGTATCTTCATTTTCTTTTACATGCAAGGGTTATTAAAGTATGCCAAATATTCTTATTATGGGACAGTTTGAATCTTAAAACGTATATATATATATATATATATATATATATATATATATATATATATATATATATATATATATATATATATAACATACACACACAAATATTCAGTTATAAAGACATTACCAATGTGTGTAGATTTAAAACATGACATTTCCTTTATAGTGTTATTAAATTTATTGTTAAACAACCTCAAATTTATATAAAATAAGTAACAATTCAACAAAACGCACTACTGAACTGTAACAACAATAACAATCATACGAAATTTTGGTTTGTTAGGGTTTTTTTTGGTTGTCTTGTAATGTTTTTAAAGATTTTAGATTACATGAAATGCAGACACCTGTATATTTCTCTTTTTCATTTATTAAGCATTTCATGATTATCTAAATTTCAAGTTACATAGCAGTAAAATAAATGTAATTTACAGATCTGCAATTTAAAGAGCACATATTTACATACAAAGCTTTAGGCAAATTGATTATTTTGGCTGTTTAATATTTGTTTTGTTAAACATTTAAATCTCAGAACATATATTAGGATAAAAACAATTATTGTTTTACTCGCTAATATTCTCAGGGTATTTAATACACTCTGTATTTTATAATGTTTAATACATCTAGGCATTCTTCCCCTCCCCTCTCTTTCTAGTAGATCATTTTTTATTTTGTGGAAATTAATTATTTGTTGCTGTTTAGCTCCAAATTTGTTGATGATTTTATAAAAATGTTTGGAGGTTATATGGTCTCACAATCATAATATAAAGTATTGTATTACATGTGTTTTTATGGGGCGCTTGACGTTTTTCCACTTTCTATGCCAAAAATAAAATTAACCAAACGAATTATAGCTGGATATTTCTTATGCTAAAGTTCTGCAGGTTTTGTTTTATTGTTTATAAATATGCAGGGTTTATTTTATTAATTAGAAATCTAATAAAAAATAAGTACAATTGTAAAGTACTTAGAACTGATTCATTCTATTGCATAAATTCCAACAAATTATTAAAATCTAACAAAAATGTCATGAAAAAGCCAAAGCAATTGCATTACTTTACATTATTTTCTATTACTGTACACTGACTCTAAATGTATTGCTAAAGCAATAGCTTTAGGCAAAGTTTCTCTAACTTAAATACTCACTATGGGCAAAATAGATTCTGAACCCAAATTCCCAATTATTGCACAACATCCCCACAGCCAGTGCAGCAGAACTCTCCAAAGTTGTGGCAAGCCATATATCTGCAGGCCAATGTTTAGTATTTATGTGTACCCTCTTTATTGCCTTTTGTTGAGGTTCCTAAGCATGGATTTTACTGTGCCCCAGGCTGGTGTTTTTGTAAGTGGATGGTCAGTTAATTGCCTGATACAGAAATACACAAGCAAACTGCCTTTTCAATAGGGAGTAGTTACTGAAAGATAAGATTTGCAAAACAAATCCTTATACTAATATTGGGAGGCAACCTGCTCAATTCATCCTGACAGAGGTGAGAAGCTGTGAAAGGAATTAGCTCGTCACAAATTCAGGTATTTCTATTCATCAGAGGTTATACACCCAATTAGCCATGTAATCAAGAGATTTGCATACTGTATACTATACCAGACCGGCTTAATATGTTAATTGCTTCTTAAATCATATTTATAAATGCACATAATCTTAATCTTTCAACCATATTTCGCACAACCAATATACTTTTAGTTGAACACAAAGAATACACCTGCAGGAAATGCAATAGGGCAAAACAAATAGGAAACCTTTTATAACATTCAAAGGAAAGAATAAGGATTTGCATTTTAAATTGACTGAGTCATTCATGTACAAGTTAAAAACGAATATATATGAATTGTGTTCATATTGGCTTTTCAATGGTTGGTAAAATTGTCTTTGTAACGTACACATTACTTATTCCCAAATATTAGTTATTTGTTGAATATATATAGACAACTCATGATGGAAAACTAGCACTAACAATTGGAATGATGATGTGGGCAATAATCAATAATCCATTAGGAATCTGCATTAACATTTTGGGTGAAAAGTCAGGAAATGGGCTGTTAAGGGTCAGTGCTCCCATATCTGGTCCCTTATGCAAAGCTCCCATTGGTAAATATAACCAAAACCACAAGAGTGCCCAGATCCTGCTGCTTACATTACTGCTCACAGCTACTGATTAATATGGGATGAGATGTAAAGTGACCTGGATCAAACGTAATACAGGACATCTTAATATACATTGCTGATTCACCAATTAAATCACTTTAATAGCACCTGGATATTTTATAGAATAAATTAGCAATGTATTAATTATACCAGTCCATGTTTTACTTACACAAGTTTCATAGAAAATCCGGTTCCTATGTATAAGAAGTCCATCAAGTACCATATATTTCTAGGTATTAAATAACTAATTTGTTTGATATCTTAGGTAAGAACAAAATGCATAAAGCGAAATCTTTATGGTGTAGCAATCTGGAAAACTTACATTTAGACGGTTTTTTTTTTATAAAACTAACCTTCTATATATATGACGATCACATGCTGTTAATTACATATATTATAAAGCTAATGTATTATACAATACAGCATATACTTGTTATGTATGCATTCCTTTTACTGCTGCCATAGGCATAGAGAAATCATCTACCACTACCCACCCAAGACACAGCAATTTAAAGGGACAGTCTACAATAGAATTGTTATTGTTTTAAAAGATAGATAATACCTTTATTACCCATTCCCCAGTTTTACACAACCAACACAGTTATATTAATATACTTTTTACCTCTGAGATTACCTTGTATCTAGGAACCTTCTTCTAGCCCCCTGATCATTTTCTAGTCAGCTGTTTACAGCTATGCTTCATCACTTTCAAGTCTTTCAACATTTGGGTATCATGTCCCTTTAAAGTTTATTTTTGCTGTAAAGTGTGGATTTATGCTAAAAAAATATATATTTATTTTTTAGGTTTGTGAATTATCACCGCAGGAACCATTTGGCACCGACCATATCTCTGTACAAAGTAACCTATGGCTCTGTCTATACCTAGTGCTGGTATCCAAAATCAAAGGAACTTTTCTCATGACTCACTTCAGCCGAGTCCTTCCAGATTAACCCCATATTTCCCAAATATTATGCCCCAAAATCCATACCTAAACATGTTTGCCAATTCTCAAGATATATTTAACCCACTTAAGTCACTTGGAAGACTAGTATCCAATTCTTCCACTATGGGACCATTTAATTTCAGAGACATTCCCTCGCTCCTAAATCCCAATTCGAACCTGGGAGAGTCTCTATTTGGCACTCTTCCTTCTTCCTATTCTATATATAACAAGATGCGGACTTCTCCTATCAATATTCACAGCCAATCATTTGTTTCCAATTTCCATACGGATAACTCAGATAGCCCTAAGTCCTATGTGTCCCCCAAGAGATGTAAAGGTTTAGCTGTAAGTGCGCCCAGCAATGAGATGATGACCACCCGCACCTACCAGTTTACAGAAGAAGACCTCCACACTGTGTTGTATGGTTACACACATGGCTCAGAGGACAAGCGCCCACTCTACTGTGCTGCTCACTCCTTGTCTGGGCTAAGGATCCCCCTTAACAGTACAGGTACATCAGCACTCATATAGCTGCTCTTATAAACCTTAAAGAAATACTAAACCCAAATGTTTTCTTTCATGATTCATATAGAGCAGGACATTTTAAGCAACTTTATAATTTACTCCCAAATTAGGGTCCGGACAATTTTTGGTTCAGAACTCTGGATAGCGCTTCCTTATTTGTGGCTCCTAAATAAAAAAATGTCCGGCTCCTAATCTTTACATTCCTGCTTTTAACATAAAGATAGCAAGAGAACTAAGAAAAAATGATAATATAGAAGTAAATTAGAAAGTTGCTTAAAATTGTCAGCAATATATGAATAATTTAAGAAAATATTTGGGTTTAGTATTCCTTTAATAAAACCGAATAGAATGTTAGCTAGATCTCACTGATTTATACTATTTATTCTGTGCCCACTCACAGGCTGTAAATTGTAAATCCTCTGATCATCTGCTGTTTATAATTGGATGTTTTATATTTGTATGCCCATTACTTTTGTTCAGGCTTCACTTTGTATTAAGCAATTTATTCAGATTAAATGAATGTGAATAAAATAGTTACATTCTCATTGCAGTTATAGATTCCCAAATCCTGGACAGAGAATCTCTGCAGTTGCCTGAAGGTAATACATTTTGTTACTTTGTGTTTATTACTGTAATAAAAGGACAATGCGGTGTTGTGTTCTTTTATGACAAATATCATCATTTATTTGTTCCAGGTTTATCAGTGAAGAAAACTATATATGGGGACGTTTACAAATCAGGGGTATTTTCTACAAGTATTATACCAAAAGGTGTCAAGTTTGGTCCATTTCAAGGAAAAGTGATTAATACAAGCGAGATAAAGACTTATGATGATAACTCTTTAATGTGGGAAGTAAGTTAAATCTAATTTCGTTTCTGTGTTTAAAAAAATAAAAATGAAAGCACATAAACTGCAGATTCTTGCTCCAAAATATTAATAATCTCTCTATTACAACCGATTGTAAGGAATACAGATCCTATGTATACTTATATTTTTATTATCGCTATCTAAACACACAATTGTCTGTATAGCACTGAAACTGGTACAAACTTACTAACAAACTGAAAAAAAAGATTATTTCTCAAACGAGTTATCAATTATAGGTTTGTTTTTGTCTGATATATTTATATCTATTTTCAACATACTTGATTATTGTGTTGATAACTCTTTGTGTTGTACGTAAGTCTTTTTCTACCGATTATTAGAAATTATTTTAGTACCACTATATTTTGTATTGATGCCCAGTATTGACTGTGCCCACTTTACCCTCCCTTGTATTTATAAATATTCTTTTCTCTATATTACACTCATTAACATTTATTATTGTTTGTCACTAGATATTTGAGGACGGGAGACTGAGTCATTTTATAGACGGTAAAGGTTCCTCGGGGAACTGGATGGCTTTGGTGAATTGCGCCCGTTTCCCAGAGGAGCAGAACCTGATTGCCCTGCAGTGTGAGGGAGAGATCTTCTATGAGTCCTGTAAAGAGATCTTGCCCAACCAGGAGCTGTTGGTTTGGTATGGAGACAGCTACCTGCAATTCCTGGGCATCCCTGTGAGTCTCAAAGGGACTGGAGATGGCAAACCCCCCTACCCACACATTGAGGGTAAGACCCATAGGCATCAGAGAATATTTATTATTTTATTACGAGTTTATATTACTTTATAGGATGCCAATCAAGGCTAGAACAATAGGAAGAAGGAAAAAGGTTCTGTGTCTATTAAAATAATATTTAAAAGAAAGATGAATTCTATAATTTAAGGGCATCCTAACTAATAATTGGCTAATAAAATCTAAAAAGTTAAAAACGTTATTAAATAATATGTTTTCATATTTATAATAACAAAATATATGAATAGCTATCAAATTCATGAATCTAGAAAAGATATTATATTGTGTTCCATTAAGGAATCTCCGTCTCCTGTAAGCCCATTTCACTAGTCAGTTATGAATACAGAACTCTGGTTTTAAACAAAATTAACAGCTGTGCTAATAATTACAATTGACTCTATTTAAATATAAATACAAACACTGCTAATTCTAGTCCTAGTACTACTAATAATATAATCTGGGTCCTTATTTATTTTATAATGTTGATACATTTTTTTCTATTTTAAATTAGCAACATAGACCTTGAAAAAATAAATATCTGTTTTAATTCAGAATAAAATGTTACATTTTTATTCTACAATCTGAAACATTGGATTTGTTTACATTCTTAAAGGGACACTAAACCCATTTTTTAAAAGATTCGGATAGAGTATGCAATTTTATGCAACTTTCTAATTTACTCCTATTAGCAATTTTTCTTCGTTCTCTTGCTATCTTTATTTAAAAAGCAGGAATGTAAAGCTCAAGAGCCGTCCCATTTTTGGTTGAGAACCCGGCTTCTAAGCTTAAAATTCCTGCTTTCTAAATAAAGATAGCAAGAGAACGAAGAAAAAGTGATAATAGGAGTAAATTAGAGAGTTGCTTAAAATTGCATGCTCTATCTGAATCATTAAAGAAAAAAAAAATGGGTTTAGTGTCCCTTTAATTTTACTCCAGAATTTGGAATATTTACTGCATCAAATAAAGATATATACATTATATACTCTTAGGCAAGGCACCGTCTCATAATTTAGTTAAACATTTACTAATATAACATAAACCTTTTTTTTAATTGAATAACATTTGTTGCATCCCAAGCTTTTATTGCTATTTAACAAAAAGCTTAATTATCCCTATTATTTTGTAATTTTTTAATCAGGAAATAATTCATATTTCATAATTTCGTTTAATAAGGACATGAAATATTTATTTTAACAAAAGTATATTAAAATATGATATAATTTGAATATAAACGCTATTTCCAACACAATATATTTTAATTTATTCTTCTCACTTAAATTAATCGTTTCTTTTGAGTGCATAATTGTATTAATAACATTGTATTAATATATATTTTATGAGTAAAGATCAATTTTAATTACAAATATAATTCTAGTAATATTTTAGGTAATAGATAATCAACTCCCCCATATATTTTATTTTTCAGAGTCAAGTGAAGGTTACAAATGTGAGAGGTGTGGGAAGGTTTTCGCCTATAAATATTACAGGGACAAGCACCTCAAATACACACGGTGTGTGGACCAGGGGGATAGGAAGTTTCCCTGCCATCTGTGTAACAGGTCGTTTGAGAAACGGGACAGGCTGAGAATTCACATATTACACGTGCACGAGAAGCACAGACCCCACAAGGTGAGAAAACAACACAGCATGCACAGGGTTAACAATGGACAACATTCATTGTAATGGTTACACGATATTGATAGGTGATAGATGATAGATGTAGATATAGATAGAGATATAATAGATATAGATATAGATAAGTAGACAGATGATGAATAGATAGATTCTAGATAGATGCTAGATAGATAGAGATATGAATACATACATACATATAGATAGATATAGAGATATGATAGCTATAGAGATAGGTAGGCAGATGATGAATAGATAGACTCTAGATAGATGCTAGATAGAGATATGAATGAATACATACATACATATAGATAGATATAGAGATATGATAGATATAGAGATAGATAAGCAGATGATGAATAGATAGACTCTAGATAGGTGCTAGATAGATAGAAATATGAATAAATACATATATGCATATAGATATATATATATATATATATATATAGATATGATAGATATAGAGATAGGTAGGCAAATGATGAATAGATAGACTCTAGATAGATGCTAGATAGAAATATGAATACATACATACAGATAGATAGATAGATAGATAGATAGATAGATGATAGATATAGAGATATGATCGATATGGAGATAGGTAGGCAGATGATGAATTGATAGACTCTAGATAGATGTTAGATAGGTAGAGATATGAATACATACATATAAATAGATATATGATAGATATAGAGATAGGTAGGCAGATGATTAATAGATAGACTCTAGATAGATGTTAGATAGGTAGAGATATGAATACATACATACATATAGATAGATATATGATAGATATAGAGATAGGTAGGCAGATGATTAATAGATAGACTCTAGATAGATGCTAGATAGGTAGATATATGAGTACATATATATAGATAGATGAATCAATAGACTCTAGATATATTCTAGATAGAAATAGATATGAATACATAGATATAGATAGATAGATGGATAGTTTTTGTTTGCAAAACTAACTGTGGAAGGCTGTTCCTGTTATGTTAATGAGAATAAGGTGATTAAGTTGACATCTGTCCCTTATTTGCATTTGTTTGTAGCCCAGAAGTCACTAGGTGTGGTTAGCTCAGTTGCTGGCTATAGTTTTATAACGTAATATTGTGACTGTTTTAGATTGGGGGTCTAATCTTACTGACAATGGCTGCATAATTGAAAAACAATATTACTTATGCATTGTGCCCAGACTACACATATGAAAGGAGCACAGAATAAAGAATATGCACTTTGCATTCATTTATTTTAGAATCCCAACTTCCATTCCCTTATTTTTTTATATCAGAATGCTGGATTTTGTTTTATCTGCTGGCTATATTGCTAAAGGGACATGACATCCAACATTGTTCTTTTCTGATTTAGATACAGTTTGTGATTTTAAGCGACTTTTACATTTGCTTCTTTTATCCAATTCTTCATATCTCTTGTTGAAAAGCAGGGATGTAAATCTCAGGAGTGTGCACTGTCTGTAGCATTATATGGCCGCAGTTTTGCAAGAATGTTATTTAATTGCAAGAGCACTAGATGGCAGCATTTTTTCCTGCCACATAGTGCTCCAGACACCTATCTAAGTATCTCTTATATAATTAGAAAATAGAGGTCAATTGGAAACTTTTTAAATCATATGGCCTAGTCACACAATTATATTTTTAGTTTCGTATCCCTTTAAAAATATCAATTTGATGTGTTTACAGAATTTACAATATTGTAGACACAACGTTCTGTTAGCTGGAATGCGTTAATCTTTTGGCAGCCAAGAAGCTGACATTGTTTCAAACCCTTCAATAACAATATGATGTATTGCAAATCCTAGAAAAGGTCTTCTGGCTGCTGTAAAGAATGTTTCCTTACAGTATTGAAGAGGGTTAATGCTAATTACTGCTTGCTGCCATTATCTCAGTAGGATTTTGGCTTGAAGCCCCATATTTAGATTTGAAATGGTTGTAAACTGAAATAGACCCAGGTCTGACTCAGTAAGACACACTCTCAGCCTCATGCTAGCTTTCATTATTTAACAGTTGCATTGGCTGAGATGGTTTTCCTGAGTGTTCTACATATCTTTGGAACTAATGCATTGTGTGTAATATTAGAGATGTGTTTAAAATCAATATCAATTCCTGCTATCCACCAATAAGGAATAACAGAACTTATAGCAAACAGTGCAGACTATAGACCATTCCTTCCAGACATCTAATGATACCTTACTAATAGAGAGAATGGAGCCCACACACAGCTATGGGCCCTTTGCTCTCACTCTTGGTTTTTGTTTGTAAGTTAATTGATGTTTAAAGATATTAGTTTAAGTAATTTGTCTATTTTTGAATCTTTTCTTTCTATTTTGTAAGGGCAGGTTTACATATTTTTTGTTCTGTGCAAATATGTATTTGACTCTATATCTACTTACCTAATTATCTGTCTGTGTCTATCTATTGATTGTTTCCTATCCTCTAATTTATCAATATGTGTCCATCTAATCTGCACATCTAATCTATGCATACAGTATAATCTATCTGTCTATTGATTCTTTTTGTTTTAAAAATATTTTGCTCCCGTTTGGTTATTATATAACAGATATGGGCAACAGGAAACACAAGGAATCACTTAGGGCACAATAATCTAAAGGTCTCTGGCTGGCGAGATTATTTAATAATGCTCACCAGTACTTCCCTATAAAGCCGCTAAGGGTCCTATACTGCATTTTCGTATGGGAAGGAGTCGCATACATTACAAAAGTGCACAATAAAAATCATAATTTTTAAATTTATAAAAAAAAAATAATAATAATTAAACCAGATGCACAAACATCAGCAGTTGTATTGTTAAGGTGCATCAAAAATCATTTCAAAATTGTTCACCAAAAATCGTATTTTATAAAGAACATAAACTTTGTATGTAAATTACACAAGAATAAATCATATTAAATATGCACAGCATAAACTGTAATTTAAGTACACGGCATGTGCAAAAAAAACCCCAAAGAAATTTGTACTTATAACTACAAAATACAAAATGCAATTGTTTTTATTATAAATTGGGCGTAATAAGGGCGTGTATGAAATTGTCCTCAAATCCCAGTATAATTATCTAAATATTTCCACCCTACAGATCTCATTGTATTTTATCACAAATTAAAAGGTGGTGAGCTTTTATCACAATACTCAAAACACTAATTACTCTGAAAGAAAAACCTATGCATACGAAAATAACAGCGATTTTAAGGTACAGTACACTGAAAACAGCGTATTTTGATTTAAGGCGTAATATTAACATTTAAACATATGCCGACTTCTTACTGTGCACTACGTCCTCCATTGTGAACTTTTACATAGTAGAGAGCTCTCACTATATCTATGGGAGACAGCTCACCACTCGCAGGGACTTCCCATTTTGTTTGATAATTGCACAAAGACTGTCCCTCCGAGGCTAAACATAGTTTTTCAGTTTTTAGTGGCAAACTTTTGATCATCGAGCCCTCAGTCTTCATAGTCTTGTCATGTGACCCCCATTTTTTCCTCAAGTCAAAAAAGAATAAATTATGTTTGAAGAATATTCTCTCTCCCTCTCCAAAATAATAAAAGTCAAACTTACTTTATTAATAAATTTAATATTTTATACTATCTTCAAATACTGAGTGCAAAGGAATAATTCCAATTTTGTTCGTTGTGTATTTAATTCCTAATCACATTTTGATAAAATATTTGGACAGAGTCAGATTCCTTAAAATGGTATCTATGATTTACCCTGTATAATTTGTATTTTGTATGGATATCTTTTGTAATATAATTCTTAAAAGGTCATAACAGTAAAAAACTTGCATGCTTTAATTTGTCATAGACACTCGACTACTGTGTGTTAACCCATGCAAAGGGATTAAACCCACAGTAGAAGTGCTGCATGGCACCCATAGAGCACTGCTGGCGCCGAGCAGAAAACACTGCAAATCCAATCAGCAGTGCTTGTTGCACATCTGAGTCATGCTGATTGGATCAGCTGCATCATCCGCTCATGACCAGCAGTGATCAGCAGGTGCCCAGTAGCACTTCTACTGTGTGTTTAACCTTTTTTGCAGGAGGGGAAGGTTAAACACATAGTAGTGCAGGGTCGAATTAGAGTATTTAATTTTTCGACTATTATGACCCTTTATTTCATTTGTTGAAATGACAAATATATTATATATAATAAAATAGGTCTTGTCTTCCACAAAGACAAAATATTTCTGGGGTTTTATGCTCCCTTCATGAGGTTTTCTTTCTATCTTTCTACGAGCTAAATAATTTCTTTATTTTAGTGCATTGTTCTTGCAATCTAAGTAAACATTGTTGCATTTTTATTTTTTGCAGTGTACTATTTGTGAAAAGAGTTTCTCCCAGTCTTCCAGCCTGAACAAACACATGAGAGTTCACTCAGGAGAGAGGCCATATAAATGTGTCTATTGCAACAAAGTAAGTTGTATGTTTTAGTATAAGAGTTACCTGATAAACACAGTTGTATCTCAGCCATGTTTTCCTGGACACTTATAAGTTACACATGCTGTGGGGTGTGCAGGGAGGAATATGAATAGTGCTGTCCAGAAACACAATACACGTTCCTCCCTGCACACCCTGCAATATGTATAACTCATAAGTGTCCATTAAACAAGGCTGAGTTGGCAACCCTACACCGTGCATACTGTAAACATTTTACTTGTTTTACTAATAGTGATTTAATACAGATCAAATGAATAAAATTACAGATACAAAATATAATTAGATTTCTATGAGCAGCACTTCCCTTTACCTGTTAAAATGTAATAGTTATAGCACGCAGATCCCTCACAAACGGCCTGATTCCTTTAAGCTTTCTGGTCTGGTGAGAATCTATTGGAGGCCTCATCAGTATTATAAGGCCCCTCAGGGATTGCTTTAAAGGCATTTTCTACCTTGGAAACTGTGTATCTCATTAAGGGGAGTTCACTAATATTCTTAATGGTAAGGAGAGACACTTAATATACAATATAGACCTCAGTAAAATAAGATAATGATTTCTCTCCATGCTGGTGAGTTTTTGAGAATCAGTCCCAAAGTCTCTATTTTAATATGTTACTTATGTTTAAATATTTTATACTGAAATAATTTGAACCTTCCACAGTGTTAATTTATTGACAGCATAATAAAAATAATAATGAAAAATATATATATGCCTAATTTGCTAATTTTCTGTGTAAGATATATACTTGTCCCCCCCTCCATGTCATGCTTCCTTTAAAAATAACTCAGCCCCCTTTACATAAACTACAATACTGATATGATTTTAGATTAAATTAGATACATTATTGGTTAAGTGCTTGCTGGAAATTGAAAAGTACAATTTTGCACCTCCCCTTAAAGAAGCAGAGGGCCAAGAAACAATAAAAATGAACAATAAATATCTTGATGAGTAAAATATATTTCTACCACTTTGAATGTAATGTGATTCTCACCAAAGGGTTCCTTATTCTTGAAAATTTCCATAACTGTTTCCACAATTACATAACATAGCAACACTTTGTCCATCTTAGATAAAGATACAATATGTTCTTAAAGGGACAGTCTACACCTTAGTCATCTTAAAGTTTTACTTTAGATTAAGCTGCAAATTGCCTCCTACATCCCTTTCTATATCATGCACAGTAGCAGTAAAAAAGTTGTTTCTGGTCACTTTGAAATGGCTGCCAAACTCTTCCCACTGATGATTTTACAATCTGGGCTGCACCTATGCACTCTACTTTTACAGTCTGTTGAATCCAATGAGTGAGTCTTTTGTAACTAGTGAAGCCTTTAATGCAGCCCAGATCGTGATGTCATCAGTGGGCAGAGCTTGGCAGCCATTTCAAAGTGACGAGAAACAATTTTTATTTTAAAATAACCTTTTAACTGTTACTGCTGCATGGTATAGAAAGGGTGCAGGAGGATATTTGCAGCTTCATCTAAAGTAAGACTTTAAGATGACTAAGGTGTAGGCTGTCCCTTTAAATAAGTGCACTTTGCAAATATTCTTCCCTGGAGATTTCTTTGTGCTTAAAACATGTATTTAAAAACAAAACTTATACCTCTATTTACCTCTGCCACTTCTCAAATTTTTGCACCCCTATTTTCATTAGCATTAAAAAAATGACCTTTCTAATGTAAATATTTTAACACTTTCTCTAGTACAATTTTCAACCGAACAAAGTTAAGAATAACTCTACACATAATAATCTATGTACCTATATATATATATATATATATATATATATATATATATATATATATATATATATATATATATATATATATATATATATATATATATATATATATATATATATATGTATGTATATATATATATATATATATACATATATATATATATATATATATATATATATATATATATACACACAGTATCTAACAAAAGTGAGTACACCCCTCACATTTATGTAAATAATTTTTTATATCTTTTCATGTGACAACACTGAAGAAATGACACTTTGCTACAATGTAAAGTAGTGAGTGTATAGCCTGTATAACAGTGTAAATTTGCTGTCCCCTCAAAATAACTCAACACACAGCCATTAATGTCTAAACCGTTGGCAACAAAAGTGAGTACACCTCTAAGTAGAAATGTCCACATTGGGCCCAATTAGCCATTTTCCCTCCCCAGTGTCATGTGACTCATTAGTGTTACAGGTCTCAGATGTGAATGGGGAGCAGGTGTGTTAAATTTGGTGTTATCGCTCTCACACTCTCTCATACTGGTCACTGGAAGTTCAACATGGCAAAAAACTCTCTGAGGATCTGAAAAAAATAATTGTTGCTCTACATAAAGATGGCCTAGGCTATAAGAAGATTGCCAAGACCCTGAAACTGAGCTGTAGCATGGTGGGCAAGACCATACAGCGGATTCACAAGACAGGTTCCACTCAGAACAGGACTCACCATGGTCGACCAAAGAAGTTGAGTGCATGCACTCAGCGTCATATCCAGAGGTTGTCTTTGGGAAATAGACGTATGAGTGCTGCCAGCACTGCTGCAGAGGTTGAAGGGGTGGGGGGTCAGCCTGTCAATGTTCAGGCCATATGCCGCACACTGCATCAAATTGGTCTGCATGACTGTCGTCCCAGAAGGAAACATCTTCTAAAGATGATGCACAAGAAAGTCCGCAAACAGTTCGCTGAAGACAAGCAAACTAAGGACATGGATTACTGAAACCATGTCCTGTGGTCCGATGAGACCAAGATTAACTTATTTGGTTCAGATGGTGTCAAGCGTGTGTGGAGGCAACCAGGTGAGGAGTAAAAAGACAAGTGTGTCTTGCCTACAGTCAAGCATGGTGGTGGGAGTGTCATGGTCTGGCCCTGCATGAGTGCTGCCGGTGCTGGGGAACTACAGTTCATTGAGGGAATTATGAATGCCAACATGTACTGTGACATTCTGAAGCAGAGCATGATCTCCTCCCTTCGGAGACTGGGCCGCAGGGCAGTATTCCATCATGATAACAACCTCGAACACACCTCCAAGACGACCACTGCCTTGCTAAAGACTCTGAGGGTGAAGGTGATGGAGTGGCCAAGCATGTCTCCAGACCTAAACCATATTGAGCATCTGTGGGGCATCCTCAAACAGACGGTGGGGGAACACAAGGTCTCTAACATCCATCCGCTATGTGATGTTGTCACAGAGGAGTGGAAGAGGACTCCAGAGGCAACCTGTGAAGCTCTGGTGAACTCCATGCCCAAGAGGGTTAAGGCAGTGCTGGAAAATAATGGTGGCCACACAAAATATTGACAATTTGGACATTTCCACTTAGGGGTGTACTCACTTTTGTTGCCAATGGTTTAGACATTAATGGCTGTGTGTTGAGTTATTTTGAGGGGACAGCAAATGTACACTGTTATACAGGCTGTACACTCACTACTTTATATTGAAGCAAAGTGTAATTTCTTCAGTGTTGTCACATGAAAGTGAGGAAGTGTATATGTGAAACGCGACCACGTCAGGGGCTTCGTGTTTATTTTAACTGCACTTAATTTTAGACTATCTACTAATTGATCATTTTATTTGTTGTTGTAACATTTGCTGTAACATTTGGGACATATTGTGTGAAGGATGGGGAAGGAATTTATAGCATATTAGTGTAAAAAAAGTGGCTTATCTACCCTAATATAGGGCAATACAGGACACATATTCTAAATAGAGGCTCTTATATTTACCTAATATCGTTGATTTTTCCCCTCCTCCTCATATGTGATAGACAACCTAAAATCAGCAACATTGAAGTAAAAAAACCCCAAATCTATACATATATTCCTACAAAGTGTCATGATGACTGATGCAGTACTTTAGTTATTATTTTCTCTTAAAAAAACCCCTCTAATATTGACATACGGAAAATGTTTTTTTTCTTATTCCCTTTATCTCAGCAACTTCTGAACTATTTTGCTAAAATGTTAAACTTTATGTTACTGCCAGTTCAAGGTAAAATGTCAGATTTAATTTTTTCCACCAGTAATGAATTATAAACAATTCCAAAAAGGCATTCAGCATGGAACACCCACACAATCCTAAACCATGGCTGCTTATTTGTGTTTAGACCACATTCTCAAACATATTAATTTTTTTATTCCTTTCAAAACATTATACAAACAAATAATTTGTGTATGTCAACTTTATTTATTTGTTTGTTTATTTTAGGCATTTACAGCATCCAGCATCCTCCGAACACACATTCGACAGCATTCAGGTGAAAAGCCCTTTAAATGCAAACACTGTGGCAAAGCATTTGCTTCACACGCTGCTCATGACAGTCACGTTCGCAGAACGCACATTAAAGATAAAGGATATTCATGTGGAGTGTGTGGCAAGACTTTTCTGGAAGTTGAAGAGTTCAAATATCACATGCAAGTTCATGCTCGTCTCTAGTCAGGGCACATAACAAGACGTCTCTCTATCATTTTCACTGTGCCAATCATTTCTTATTTTAATTTATTTTTTTTAAAGACTATAATTATTTATATTGACTTTGCACTGTGGATTAGAACGTATATTCATCATCTTCTTATCTGGCATTTTCATTCATAAAATAACTTCCCATAGTGTCAGGTTATTCTTCAAAAGTATATATCATATTTTATACAATTTGATGAACAGACTCCAAAGAATAACACATCTATTTTTGTAAGTCATGTTAGATAAAAAAAAAATTGAATATACACATCTAATCTAATATCTGATTTAATAATAATATTAAGTTATTAATAATTAATTTTCTTGGACACAAAACAACAAAAACACTGGCATGCACATAACAGATTAATTAAAGGGACATTAAACACTTTGAGATAGTAGAACAAAATGATAAATCGTATATATATATATATATAAGAAAAACCCTCCAATTTACTTTAATTATTTATTTTACTCCTTTTCCTGTTATTCCATCTGAAGTTGTTAGCTTTTCAGTTCCTGTTAGAAATGGAAGTGCAGAACACTGTTATATTCCACACAGCCATTGGCTGCACACTCTAGTGACCTATTTATAACTGTCTCTAATTGGCCACAGCAGAGAAGGTAACCTAAGTTACAACATGGCAGCTTCCATTGTTTTATAGACACTAAAACTTTACACTTATTTTGTCACTATTTAAACAACTAATTAAACTTTAAAAAATACATTTACATATTATTCTCAGACTAATCTTTTCTTTGAATGCATCATTCTATCTAGCATTTATTTAGTGTTTAATATCCCTTTAAATACTGGTTTTGATTCACAGCAGTATTATGGAACTTGGATATGCCTTCAAAAAAATTGGCTTTTTAGGGTAATGAAAATAAAATATGATCCTTTTCAAACATTCTCTTTTAAATACAGCAACAACAACAAAAAATCACATTATTTTATCGTCCCTTTAAAGTGTTACATATTCTCTTTGTCTGCACAATCTCCAGCACTCACTGTTTGTTCATGTGTATCTCAGTTTGTCTTTATTTTTGTAATCCTTCCATAAAAAATCATTTCAGTCTTTCCTTATCTGTAGACAAGTCGGCATCTGTTTCGAATAAAACTTGTAAAATGTTTGTAAATATGTTCACTCAATCTTATCCACTAGGGTTATCCTCTGGCTTTATTTATTTATACTTTTATATAAAATGGGAAATTCAGCAGTAAATGCCATATCTAATATATTTCAGAATCTCTTCTGCATGACTAGTGCATTTTGACTAATAACCAACTGTTTTTTATACATTTGCTTCCAACTCCCTTTTTTATCTTTTGCTTTTACACACTGATGAATGTTTAAGGATTCAGCACCATTTGTATCAAATAATGGATCAATTGTATATGTTTTGTCTTCAACAAATAAATGTAAAATTCTGTTGAATGTAATATTGAATGTCTCATATAATTACCAAAAAGGCCATTTCTGACAGCGCAGGTCCTAATGCATGTATAGAGAGTTAATACAGGGGGTTGTAATCAGTAAAAACTTGTTAATTGTGAAACAAATCTTTGGTCTTTGGCATACAAACTACCCCAGTCCTTTGTGTGCTCCACTCCACTCTTCAGGGCAGTAGATAAAGCAGGGTTCACAGCTAAATTGTATAAAAAGCAGGATATATATATATATATATATATATATATATATATATATATATATATATATATATATATATATTTATTTATTTATGCCTAATTAATGATTTTATCAGGGATTTAAAGGGACAGGCTAGACCCAATACTTGTACTTTATTATAATTTTTAAATAACAGACAAGCATCTTGCAACATGTTCCAAATATATAACCTTGTAAGAAGTACATGGGATAGTCTAGTCAAAATGAAACTTTCATGATTCAGATAGGGCTGCCTCTTATCTCAGTGCATTTTGACAGTTTTTCAGAGTTAGACAGTGTGTCATAGAGAAACAATTGTGCTCACTGCCGTGGAGTTATTTATGAGTCAGCACTGATTTAGCTAAAATGCAAGTCGAGTATTAGATACAAGGTAATCACAGAGGTAAAAAGTGTATTAATATATAGTGTTGGTTATGCAAAACGGGGAATGGGTAATAAAGGGATTATCTATCTTTTTAAACCATAAACAATTTCAAGTAGACTGTCCCTTTAAATAAGGATTGTTTGTTAGCAGCCAAAAATGGCCACCAAGCTTGACCCACAGTTTTCTTCTTATCCAGTTAGTTGTTTTCTTGTATAACAGTTTAGCAGTACATGTTTTTTTAGTTAGCTATTTCAAATCGCACATGAACAAATCAGCGTGTGTGAGCAGGAAAACTTTTTTAAGAACTGATCATCATTGGAAAAAATTAACATACCAAAGTATACACGTAATAGGTGGGTGGAGCTAGGGGCCATGTTTGGCTCCTAAGAAATACAATATTTGAATATTTAAATGCTTTATGTACTTTCAAGCTTATAGATGTGGGACCACTTGCAAGATGCTTCAGTAAGCAATCAGAATTTATGTATTGGGTCCAGACTGTCCCTTTAATTTTTAATTTAAAAGGACATTATACACCTCTTACTTTTGTGTAAAAAAAGTGCTTATCCCACCTCCATAGAGACGCAAAAAAGCAAATTCTGTAACCTGCAAATTGTACAAATCAAATAACTGCTTTAGGCAAATTGCAGCATTTGAAATCTACGTTACACATCGTGCTTCTTGTACTCTCTAGGGAGATTGGGACAAAGCACAATTTCTAAACAAAATCAACAGGTGCTTAAAGTCCCTTTAAATCTCTTATTTAGCATTGTACAAATATCCATTAATCCATATACTTGATCTACAGATCTGTGCTCTGAGAATTGCATAAAAATAAGTTATTTATAACCTCAGTTACACAGTCCACAGTGTACACTTTATGTCATGTTTATTTTATGTGTCATTAAAAATTAAAAAGTATTTCTATTCATGATATCCTACGTTTTTTTTTCAATTCCCAGTCAAAACTGTCAGTTAATAATAGCAACACAACATTAGCAGTAGAGTCGCAGCTTGTTACTGAAACTGTTAAACACAATCTTATCGCTTCCATAAAAATGTGTAAGAATAATAAATACAATGATTATACAATCTATTGCTGTATTTGTTTTAGACACCTCTGTTTCCCCTGGACAACTGTAGCAAGTACAGTAATGCAACAGTGACTCTCATATTTCAGGCTTTTCAGCCTCTGATTGGCCACTGCAAAGAAGACCAGGGACATGAATTATGCCCAAACGTTGGCCTGGTTTGTAATACCAAAACTTAAAAACATTTCAAGTAGTTCTATTTTAGTACAAGGATCCTTTACTGCGTTACCGGGCGATGATCCAATTTACTTGATTGAGTGTATTAAATTGTTTACAAATAATTAATTTGCTTTGTTTTGAAATAGCTGTTTTTAACCTCCTTTATCGCCACCTATACTGAAAATGTCAATACTTATAGGATAATAAAATATAGTAGAATTGCATAATAAAAAATACATGCAATAGCTCCCACCTGTATAATGTGACAGCTATCGGCCAATCACAGATTCATATACGTATACACTATCAACTCCTGCACATGCTCAGTAGTTGCTGGTGTGTCAGAAAGTGTGTATATAAAAGGACTGTGCACAATTTGACAATGGAAGTTCTCTTAGAACTGTATACTGTATCTGAATCATGAAAATGTAATTTTGACTTTAGTGACCCTTTAAAGGTACAGGTTATATGAAAAGCTATGTAAACAAGAAGGTTTAAAAAATTACTAAAGGTACTAAAATGTTCATTTTCTTTTGTTCTACCTATATTTTTTTTTCTCACTGTGTATAGAGAGATAATGGTGTCTGCTCTCACTGCAAGCTCAGCCAATTTCATTGGTTTGTAGTTTCAATTAGCAGATGCAGCTATTTCATATACAAAAATATAACTAAAAGGAGCAAATTCCCATACATTTCAACTAACTCTGCAGCTGATATAACAAGTCACTTTAAACACAAATATAAATATATATATATATATATATATATATATATATATATATATATATATATATATATATATATATATATATATATATAATGAGATTTATGTCCTTTTGAAGCCAGTGCAGGACAGTTCATATTAAAAAAAAAAATGCTATAACTATAATGTTCACATGTGCACACCCATACCCATATAATAACCTAGGGATCAATCAACATCCTTTAGATAAGTGCATCTAACGATTTTTCTACAAGCTTCGCCATTAAAGTCTATAGACATTTTTCTAAATAAATCATTTAATAAACTTTTTTTTCTAAAGGATTGCGATTGAGCCCCTAGTAAGTACGCTTAAATTGCGTATCAAGAAAAATATTTTTAAAAAATATACTTCACTTAAAGGGACAGTCTATTTGAAAATGTGCTGAAAAATAATAGGGGGCGCCCTTAATGTGTGCACTGATAATTCATGCACAATGATGGCAATGAGTATGGTAGCACTAATATATCAATATACACAGTGGTAAATAATAAATCAAAATTGCATATATTCTACAAAAGAAAAGAGCCCTTGAGTAACTTGTAGGTGGTAATAATGTAGGTAAATAAGTAGTCACAATCAAGGCAGCTGTCTGTAGAGGATCAAGGTTGCGACCCAGAATCAGTAATCTGCAGTGAAAAGAGGAAGACCGAAGCGCCACATGGCCCAATAGTGTAGGAAATATTTTGATATGATGGAGATGTAATGGTTGCACTTACATGAGATAAGACACCCCTAGTGGTGTAGAAGGAGCGATCTGGGGTCAAAAGCAGTCACCCAGAAGACTGACCTCTGGTAGATGTGTGGTAATCTGTAAAGGATGATACAAAGCAAAAGAGGGTGCCTATATGGCTTAGTATTGCTGGTACAAAAAGGTGATGTATTAGTGAAGAAATGCACTCACATTTGGTGGAGCACCTCCCTTGGTGCTACAGGGTTAAACTGGGATCAATATGGTCACCCAGTAGACTTAATCACCGGCATTCAGGAACTCTCAGTAGTCCAACAGCGGAAAATGATAGAGAACAGGCAGGCAGCAAGTGGTAACAAAACTCACTTTATTTAAAAGGTTAAAAGATGGCAACGCGTTTCTCAGCCCACAGTGTCTGTTTCATCAGGCTTGGTAAAAAGAATGTTTTTTACCAAGCCTGATGAAACAGCCACTGTGGGCGACTGCTTTTGGCTATTTGAAAATGTATATTGTTTAAAAAAATGGATAATCCCTTTATTACCAATTTCTCAGTTTTGCATAACAAACACAGTTATATTAATATACTTTTTACCTGTGTGATTACCTTGTATCTAAGCCTCTGCAGACTGCCCCCTTATTCAGTTCTTTTGACAGACTTGCACTTTAGCCAATGAGTGCTGACTCATAAATTACTCTACGGGAGTGAGCACAATGTTTTCTATATGGCACACATGAACTAGCAACATCTAGCGGCGAAAAGCTAATAAAATGAGATGAGACAGCCTTCAAGAATTTAGAAATTAGCCTATAAGTCTACCTAGGTTTAACATTCATCAAAGAATGCCAAGAGAATAAAAAATGATGATAAAAGTAAATTGGAAAGTTGCATATGCCCTATCTGAATAATGAAAGTTTAATTTTGACTTATATGTCCCCTTAAGGTGATAAAACATATATGTATGTGTCACCACAGGTGCTTACTGCCTGTGAGTTAAAGGGACAGTATACACCAATTTACATATAACTGCATGTAATAGAGGAATATGCAAAGATACTGACCTAAAAATCCAATATAAAACATTTTAAAAATGTACTTAGAAGCTCCAAGTTTAACTGTTGATGAGGTTAGCTGGAACACCCAGTGAAAGGGGCTGGGATCAGACACTTTTCCACCCCTCCCTTCCCTGCATATGAAAAGACAGATTAGACAAACAGGAGCCAGCAGTAGTCTGTAATTGCATGTATACATCTGACACTTATGGGCTTGGTTAGGAGTCTGAAAATCAGCACATTGCACAATATTATTAAAAAATAAGCAAAACTATAATTTTTTACAAAAACACTCCCAGATGTGCTATATAAACGGATCATCTACAAAACATTTATGCAAAGAAAAATCTAGTGTACAAAGGGACATCAAAATCAAAACTAGCTAACTTTCATGATTTTGATAGAGCATGTAATTTTAATACATGTTTACATTTAATTATATTATCACATTTACTTTGTTCTCTTTGTCTCTTATGCTGAAAACCATACAAGCTCCCAGTAGTGTATTGCTGTTCTGAAGCTGACTTCAGCCATGTGTTTAATCCCTATGCAGTGGTTATATGTTGGCAATAGTGCAATGATACAATGCTGTTACATATTAGAGCATTTTTTGTTTTTGCTCTTTTATGCCCTATTAACCCTTGTGATGCCAGAAAGACCTGCAATGCATTTTGTATGGTATTGACCCAAACACTTTTTGGGTGAATTCTGTGTCATTAATACACAAAATAAATCCTATTCAAACAATGTTTTGCTTTTAAACACGGTGTTCATAATTTTTATAAGGTGCAGTTTTCTAATTTGTATTCAGTGTCTAAATTTGAAGTTTTTATATATGTTCATTTATGTATGTAGCTGACATAATCTATAACTATTTATGTTTGTATCCTATAGTAAGGTACTATGGTTACTACTTCTCCAAACACTGAAATCATTTCAATTTTTGTGCAGTTCTTTTCTTTCAGGTTCAATATTTATATTTTTGCTGGTTAAAATACCTATTTTATTTCATCTAAAGGTGCACTAGCCAATTCTTAAAGGACCAGTAAACACAGTAGATTTGCATAATCAACAAATGCAAGATAACAAGACAATGCTATAGCATTTACTCTGAATTTCAAATGAGTAGTAGCTTTTTTTCTAACAAATTTCAAAGTTATGTCTATTTCAGCTCCCCCTGTACCATGTGATAGCAATCAGCCAATCACAAATGCATATACGTATAGGCTGTGAGTTCTTGCACATGCTCAGTAGGAGCTGATGACTCAAAAAGTGTAAATATAAAAGACTGTGCACATTTTTTTTAATAGAAGTAAATTGGAAAGTTGTTTAAAATTACAAGCTGTATCTGAATCATGAAAATTTAATAAAACCTGAGTGTCCCTCACTGCAGGTTGCACATGTTGCTTCTCAAATGAAATGAGCATATTTTGTGAACACAAATGAGTGTTTTTTTCTTGAACATATACATCAATATAACTATGGATAAATGAGTAAAGCAAACGGAGGGTGTGGGTGGCGCCTTCTGTAATACGTGGAAAAAAGTTAAAATAATAAATATAAAATAATAAATTATATATAATTAAAAATGCCTCACTAACAAATCCTTTGGTTTTTAGGAATGGGCTAACACAGATTCAACCCAATTACAACTGAGGGCATCAGATTATTATAATAAAATTTTATTTACTAATATTAAAGGTAAGGATTCTGTTCCTTCAATATATAAACAACAATACATAAATATATGTCAAAATCAATAACAAATTATTAAAAATTGCAATCATTTATATCGACACCTTTAATATTAAAGGTAAGGATTCTGTTCCTTCAATATATAAACATCAATACATAAATATATGCCAAAATCAATAAAAAATTGTTAAAAATTGCAATTATTTCTATCGACACCGGTGTCTTGAACCTAAATGTGCTTGGATATGCACAATAAAAGCAAACTCTAAAACAACGTAATACGTTTAAGTAACAGACTCTATACAAAGGTATAAAACACACCTAGTTCATTTGACATGAATACATTTGAAATACATTAGAAATGAGTAGCATTAGTGACAATTACGCATTTGTTTTAGAGTGGCAAAAATTTGCAATTTGACTACCTAGTGTCCCCACTAAATAGGATAGGAACGGTTATTTTAGAACAGTTAATAAGACCTTAATCTCTGAGACTTAATTTCACTTTAAAAGTCTCAATGAGGGAGCGATACTCTGTATCAAAGGTTCATTCGTTGGTTATTAGGTTTGTTCTATTAGAAAGTTCCAGGATTATTCTATTCAATAGTTCCAAATATTAATTAGCCCAAAACGCCACTTTTACACCTATTGTCTCTAGGTTTTACAGACTGTGGCCGTTTTTTTGTTGGTTCAAATATGTAATACTTGTCTGTATAGTTGATTACAGTTGCACCCTTTCTCGGGTCTTCACAATTACTCACTGTTTCTTCTGCATCCTCCGCCTGTCAACACGCTTCTAGTGTTGGTTATATGATGCGTTTTTCTTATCCAATAAGGAGTATCTGGCAAGTGCGCGCACTATTTCAAATGTACTGTGTTGCTTCAAACTCCTACCGCTTCGTTCTAGGTTTAAACGCAGTGGTTATGGGAGTTCATCCGAGATCCAGGTTCTGATTGTCAGGAGCTGTGAAAAACGGCACGTCTACGCGTTTCAGCTTCTCAAAGCCTTTGTCAAGATCTTGGGCAATTTAACCCCTTATGCTTATTGGCTATTTATTCATAGAGTATATTTTTCTAAAAACTAAATTAGCCTCACATATCTTTGTACTATCTTTGTACTACCGGCATAGATGTTAGTTCACATATTGTACTATCTCTTTCAGCCTGATACCCTAGTATATTAAGTTATTTGCAACGCCGCAATTATTTTTTCCTTATGAGTATTAGTGCAATTGGGGTAAATGTAGCCACTAATCAGCAAGCACTATCCAGGGTACTGAACCAAAAATGGTCTGGCTCCTTAGCTTAGATTCCTGCTTTTTAAAATAAAGATACCAAGAGAATGAAGAAAAATTGATAATAAGAGCAAATGAGAAAGTTGCTTAGAATGACATGCTCTATCTGAATCATGAAAGAAAACAATTGGGTTTAGTATCCTTTTAATATAACTCATGTTGGGTTAGTGGACATGAAGAATTAGTGCACTTCTTTCAGGTTTGCGCACTTAAGTTCGACAGGAGTTTATATAAGTGTAACTGTTTATTTTAATGTATTTATGTTTTGTTTGGTGCAACTTTTATTTTATCCCTAACCCTTTACACAAGGTCTTCAGTCCAGCTAACCCGACGTACGTTAAATTCAATTGTGCTTGAGTGAACGCATTTATATTCAACTTGTAATACTCGCACAAATTAATGTGCCCACGATATTTCAGTATTGTGCATGCGCTAAAGTTAGAATACCACGTGTAATCTAGCCCAATATCAGTTTTTTGACAATTTTATATAATTTCAAGTAAATTTAGAATTATCAAACTTTAATGTCTAAAAACAACTGCATTAAAAAATTAACATTTGATGGAGAAGTTTCATATCTTAAAGGTGTTATTTGCGTTATATTTTTAATTTGAGAAAAAGCAGCATGTATAGTCAAAAAAATTGTGTGACATAGTTCAAAATGAGTTTTCAAAATGTTGAATTAGAAAAGTCCAAGGGGTAGATTTATCATAGTGCGAGTGGACATAATACGATGTAGCTTATCATGTCCGCTACACATCGATAAATGCCGACAGCATACGCTGTCCACATTTATCATTGCACCAGCAGTTCTTGTGAACTGCTGGTGCAATGCCGCCCCCTGCAGATTTGTGGCCAATCTGCCGCTAACAGGGGGTGTCAATCAACCCGATCCTATTCGATTGGGTTGATTTCTGTTCGTGGCCTCAGAGCAGGCAGACAAGTTATGGAAAATACATAACAACAATTTTTCTCTTGAGAAAGTCTGAGCGTCCTCAGACGAAACGCGTAGAGATTGTTTTACAGCTGCATGCCATTCTACAATACAGTCTGGATGTAAAGATACCTTTATATGCAGTTTTTATTTGTCTATCTTGTAAGTAGCCATTTGCACGTGTACTCTTACACTGAATAAAATAATACTACACTTGAATTGGGCTGCGCCTGTCTCTGCTCTCTTTTCACAGACAAGTTATGGAGCAGCGGTCTTGATAAATCGGAGCTTGATAAATCGTCCCCCAAGACTCATGCAAAAATATGCTCAAAATGTGTTGTGAAATAGATTGGAACACTGCTGTCGAATTTTCTCATTGTAAAGTAGATAAGACGTTAACAGGGTACAATTTTAAGAAATTATGTGATAATCTGATATTGTAATATTTTTTAAATAGATTGGATTGGCCTTAAAGGGTTAGTAAACATAATAAAAATAATGTTACGTAATTCTGCATGTTATGTAACATTATCCTAGCGACACCTTAAAAAACAAAATCAATTAAGAGATTTATCCCCCAAAGGCATACTTACCTTCTGTTCCTTGCCAGCTTCTCTGATTTTTTTCTTCTTCTAAAAAGTGCAGCATACAACTAAAAGTAGCTTGCTTCCTGCTTTACACAACACAGGAGCGCACTACATTCAGTTCCAAAGGTGCGATTGGGATCACTGTGATTAGACTGTGTGCGGGTGTGACGCTATTTTGAAAAAAAAAAAAAAATCAGAAAGGACTGGTGAAGAACGGAAGGTAAGTATACCTTTGGGGGGTAAACCTCTCAATTTCTTTTGTTTTTAAAGTGTCTCTAGGATAATGATACATAATTCTGCACATAAAAGTATTCCTTAACAGGACTTCCGGGGGAGGGCGTTCGTGGCGGCAGCATTGGAGAAGAGCTCCGTCTGAGAAAAACAATTAACAACCGCCTGAGTGCCATAAAACTGCGTGTCTTTGGAGAAATGAGTGAGCAGTACGGAGGAGGATACAGCTCCCTCACAGAGGTCCGCATTAAAGTTACGGGACAGATATAGGAGCGACACAGGGAAGCATACGGCCGCCATCTTTGAGGCCCGCTACATAAATCCATCTTCAGATCCTGCATACACCCATAAGCTGAAACCACCAATAATTTCTGCTGGATCAGAAACCAACAGGTTAGAGGGTCCGTGTGGTCGAAGTGGGTCATGGAATAACTGCCCATGGGCTGACTATATAGCCAGGTCCGCATACCCACGTGGCAGGTGCATCTGGTTAGACATCCGTGGTAGCAGGCTGCTCAGCTACTCTTCAAAGACGCATCTGACTAGTTCAACTATGCACATTAGGAGCGGACAAAGGGATATAACTAGACTGACAGTAAAGGTATTGCAGGAGTAGTTATGTAATGGGCCACTGCTAGCAAAGCAAAATGGTCTGAGACAGACTCTTAGCTTACAGACAACAAGGTCCACCAGTAATTGATGGAAAGAAGATACTCTTATTTCAGGACTATTCTTTTGAAGTGTCTAGGAGACGCAAATAAAATTCTCCCCTTATTGCCAACAGTTGATGAAAAAAGGACGCTATGTTGCACTTTTGTACCTGGCTAGATTGAGGCTGGTGACTGCTCGAGGACCTAAGTTCTTTGACAACCCGAATCTTCTACAAAAATATCTTGAGGATGAAGAAAAGGACAGTGTACAAGCACAAGAGAGCCATGATCCAGAGACCTGAGCCTAAAAATTAGTAGTCATAATTTTTCTAACCTGGCTCAAAGTACCCAGGTTGTTATAAGAGATAGCCTGATGTTTCTTCTTTTTTCTCCTTCTTTTTTTCCTTTTCTGATTTCCCTTACCCTTTTCTGTATTTTTAGCTTATACTCTCAGTTTAAGAGTTGCAAGAAAGGGTATCTAAGTATTTTAAGAAAATGTTGTACCTTTAAGTTAATGTTGACATGAAGGCAGGAATTATGGAGTTTAGTAGTTACCAAGGGATATTCCTACCTATCAAGGGGGGGGGGGGCATTTGGGTTTAGGACCACCAACTGTGGACTTGGTTCTAACAAGTCTCTCTACAAATGTTGCATTTTTTGATGTCTACTTTGATTATTATTTTAATTCTTATTTTTTTTTTGTTTTTGTTATTTGTCCTCATGTGATTAGGGAACGTAGTATCAATGCCTCGGAGGAGCTGACAGCACCACATCTATCTATAATTACGAGAGTTGTAATGATGGAAAAAATAGCTAGAAATGATAGCAGAGCCGCTAACAGTAAGGTATACTTAAAAAACTTCACCCACCTCAAAACAAACACGATCCTACCATATTGCACAATGGGTTTTGGCTCATATCGCCCACGAACGCATAAGACATGGCTAACCCGTTGAATATTGTGACTTGGAATGTGGGAGGGGTCACCTCCCCGATAAAGCGCAAGGGCATTCTTAAAAATCTCAGATTACAAAATACACATATAGCTATTCTAGTAGAGACACATTTGGGTGTTGAGGAGCACCAAAAATTTAAACAAGGGTGGGTTCATGAAGTGATAGCATCTTCATTTGGGAAAAAGAGAGTGAGGGGAGTAGCAGTACTCTTTCGGAAAGGTTTAGATTACAAAGTTCATCATACAGAAGTAGATGCTAACGGCAGATATGTAATTTTGGAATTAAAGATAGAGGGGATTCACTTCTTATTTGTAGGAGTATATGGTCCTTTACAAGATAAAGCCCAATTCTGGCTCACCTTACAGAGAAAACTCCTCCAACATGCTAACCTGGCCTTAGTGATATGGGGGGACTATAATATCGCGCCACAAGTACCGTTATACAGATTAAAGAATCAGGCAGACCCACATAAACGTGCACAACCGCCCCCATATACACAATGAGACACACTAATCCTGAATAAATTTAGGCATGCCTTCTCGGTGGTCGATGTTTGGAGGGAACAAATCCTGAAACAATGGATTATACCTGTATATTACCTTCCAAATGTTCTTTGTCTCGCATCAATCTTTTTCTAGTGTCAGCCTCATACAAAACTAGAGTTAAAGAGATTGTTATTGGACCGGTTACACTTTCAAACCATACACACGTCAAATTAGTGATAGAAACGCATAGCAAGCAATGTAAGCAAAGTTGGTGGGTTTTTCCCTGGCAGCTACATAAAGACCCTGATTTTCTTAGGTATCTGGTGGGGGAATGGAATGCATACAGAACTTTGAACATGCAACACCTAGGCAGCCCGTTGCTGTTTTGGGAAACAGCCAAAGCAGTTCTGAGGGGGGTAATCTCAAATTATGCAGCAGGGGTTCACAAAAAGTTTAAAGCTAAAGAGTCACTACTCTTGCGGCAACTCCTTAACATTTAAAACAAATATCTTAAGAATCCCAATGAAAATAATAGGAAGGTATATAAACTAATTAAAGAACAAAGGGATACTTTCTTACTACATCAGACACAAAGATCTATGGATAGAGTGAGGGAAAAGTTTCATAGATTTGGAAACAAATCTTGTCAATTTTTAGCCGCATTGACACGATTGAGCAGGCCGCCTAATTGTGTAATGGATAGTCAGGATGGAACGGAGGTCCACTCTAACCAGCAGAAAATACAAGATAGGTTTTGTAGATTTTATCAGGAGTTGTATAGTGGTCCATCAGTGAATGCCGACGTTAGAGAGAAACTACCACAAATTGTCAGAGAACAGTTGGACTCACTCAATGCTCCCATCACAACACAAGATTTATCAACGGTAATTAAAAACCTTCCTCTGAACAAAGCCCCGGGTCCAGGTGGACTTCCCAGGGAGTTTTATAAACTTTTGGGCCCAGATATTTTAGAATCCTTGCTAGTGTTCTATAATGCCATTTTGAAAGGTGAGGTCCCTCCCTCGAATAGTTTCACAGAGGCTCACATCACTATTATACCTAAGGCATATAGGAATCCCTTGCTCCCTGAGTCGTACCATCCGATCTCCCTCCTCAACAATGATTATAAACTGTTCACTAAAATTCTAGTGATTAGGTTGGGGAGGGTAATACCGAGTGTGATTCATTTAGATCAGACAGGGTTTGTTACGGGGAGATCCTCAGTGTTGAATGTTAGGAAAGTATAGTTGGTTATTTCACATTTCTGGAGGGAGGAGCTGAATAGGGGTGGCCCGCGTCAATCGCCGGCATGTTTGCTGGCGGTCGACACGGAAAAAGCATTTGATAAAATAATTTGGGACCATCTTTATATTACCTTGGCCAGATTTGGAGTGGGGGGAGTTTCTTGGATACAGTAAAATTTATTTGCGCACAACCTCAAGCAGTAGTTATTGTCAATGGGGAATTATCCCCTACTTTTCTTTTGAATAGAGGCATGAGACATGGGTGCCCGCTTTCACCCCTGTTGTTTGACCTTGCTATAAAGCTCCTGGCATACTTAATTTCTAAAGAAACAGAGGGTTTGACAATTGGAAGGGTAAGGCTTCACCTTTCACTTTATGTGGATGACATGATTCTTTTTGTGTCAGATCCTAATACTAACCTCCAGAAGCTGATGTCTATTACCACGGAGTTTAGGGAGACCTCAGGATATACTATAAACAGGGATAAGTCGGAATTGATGTGGCTGACGCTGGAAAACAAACCACCTCTGACAGGGTTTCAATTTAAGATAGTTAAGGACCAATTCAAATATTTGGGAATTAAAATGACCACGAATCCTAATATATGGTATAAAACCAATTATAGATCACTAATTGGAGAAATTTGTAATCAACTGTCTTCATGGAGATCTCTCCCGGTATCGATCTCGAGTAGGGTAAACCTGATTAGAATGATTGTGTTCCCGAGGCTTTTGTATGTATTTCAGATGCTACCAGTTTTGTTGGGGAAAAAAGATTTGGGGCTACTCAACTCCAAAATACTAGATTTCGTTTGTGCAGGGAAAAAACATAGGATAGGATACCCTAAATTAATGGGCGGTTTGACACGAGGAGGACTTAGCTTACCAAATTTACAGCTATATAATTGAATGGCATTGGGTAAATTCACATTGGACTGGCTTAGCGGGGGCTCACCATTACACCTGGAAAGAGCTGGAACAAGAATTAGTGGCACCATGGTCTTTAGCCATGCTCCCTCACCTATCAGCTAAATAAGTAAATAGGCAGTGGAAGGATTTTAATATGTTTAGAGAACCTTTGAGGGCTTGGAGAAACATTTGCATTAGGCTAAATACTTCTAATGTCTATACAAAGTTTTTACCTCTCAGGGGAAAACCGGATTTTATAGTAGGCTTCACTACGGCACCTTTTAGTATGTGGGCAGAAAGAGGGTTGATATATGTACTGCAGTTTTTAGAAGAGAACGGGGAGAGTGTTAAGTCTTTTCAAACACTTAGAGATACCTATGATATCCCCTATAACCACCATTTTGCCTACTTACAGACAAAACATTATGTTTCTTTGTTAATTACTGAGGGCCATATGTCTAGAGATACACTCTCAATTAATAACATGGTAGCCCTGTTCTCACAGGGGATGTATTCGATCTCACCCATTTACAGAACGTTGCTGGAAAGCACAAATAAAAAAATTTAACAGATATAGCGGGCAGGTGGTCGGAGAAACTGGGGGAAGAACTGCCACATCAAATGGTGATGGATAGTATTAAGTTAGTAAAGAAAGCAACCTTAGCGCAAGATATGAGAGACTCTCATTTTGAAATTACTGCACAATTCCTATATAACACCCAGACTGTATCAGAGATGGGTCCCACAAGCGTCTAACACTTGTCCTAAATGTGGTATTCAGGACCCTGGGATTTTGCACTTGTTGTGGCAGTGTCCGAGATTAACTAAATTTTGGAAGACAATGCTATATTGGATAGCAGGTAGATGTGGATTGGAACTGACCCTAGATAGTAGATTAGTTGTTTTTATGGCGTTGCCTGGAGAGATAAGACAGTATGAGAGATTTGTGGGTACAGCTTTGCTAATTGCAAGGAGATTGGTTATTAAGCATTGGATTTTGGCTTGCCCTCCCACATTCCGAGCATTTAAGGCAGGCCTTATCCACCAATTTACGATAGAACTATATGATACTACCAGAGACATGACCTCTAAAACTACTGCTTTTATGAGAAAGTGGGAATGCTTACTTACCAAACTACCACAAGAGATGACATCACGTCTTCTGTTCCCACACCAAAACACAGACTTTTTTCTTCAGGCGCAGGTAAGGGGTGAATGGCTCCTAGATTTTAGTCATTAGTTAAATCTGATAAACACATAGAGGAAGCCACATGTGGTGTAGAACGGGTAATGGTCCACAAGAAGACTCAAAGATGGGTGCTGTTGCTCTCCGAGGATTAAATTAATTTGTTTTGTTTTATTCTATTTTATTTTGTTTTACTTTCATTTAAATTGAGTTAGTTTATTTTAGAAAGCTTCAGTTTAGACTGGAATTAGAGGTAAAACGTGTAACATTTACGATTCTGAAGCATAATTCATCTTTTGTTTGTGAAAACAGTTAAAATATATAAAATGTATACTGACAACCTGCATTTGAACATGTATGTACACCAGGCCAATGACTTTTCTAATTGATAACAAATGTACATTGTGGAACTGTTTCTTTAATCGTTCCTTTTATGATTTGTTTGTGTCAGTATTGAGAAATAAAGAATTTAAAAAAATTACCCATAAATTATCAAACACATTTAATAATAGTGGTCCTAAATTATAAAATATTGCAAGATGTAATACCTTCTGCATATATTCCAATAAGAAATCAGCCAATCAACAGTTTAACACTTATCAGGACCTTCTGTGTTATGTCTCTATCCATGGTACTAGGGGAGTTTTGTGTTAAAGGGACACTGAACCCAATTTTTTTGTCTTTCATGATTCAGATAGAGCATGACATTTTAAGCAACTTTCTAATTTACTCCTATTATCATTTTTCTTCATTCTCTTGGTATCTTTATTTGAAAAAGCAGGAATGTAAGCTTTTGAGCCGGAACATCTTTGGTTCTGAACCTGTGTAGCGCTTGCTGATTGGTGGCTAAATGTAGCCAACAATCAGCAAGCGCTATCCAGGGTTCTGAACCAAAAATGGGCTGGCTCCTATGCTTACATTACAGCTTTTTCAAATAAAGATACCAAGAGAATGAAGAAAAATTGATATTAGGAGTAAATTAGAAATTTGCTTAAAATTGCATGCTCTATCTGAATCATGAAAGAAAAAAAATTAGGTTCAGTATCCCTTTAATGAGACATATTAGAGTCATTAAACAAATGTGAAATTCAACATTGATCACCTCTAGGTCTGGTTTTATACAATAGTACAGCATTAAAAATTATGTACACTCTTAGTTTCAATCTTTTTGCTGTCCTGATATACTAATAGCACATTGATATGTTAGTAATTCATTGGTAAATTCTCTCTTATAATAGAGGATCATGCCAAATTCAAAATCTGTAGGCTATAGTCTTTTGCTAACTATTACCTCTGAAACACATTTAAAGAGAGTGCATTTATTGATATATGATGATTTATTTCTACATTTAAAGGGACACTCAATCAAAATTAAACTTTCATTATTCAGATAGAGCATGCCATTTTAAACAACGTTCCAATTTACTTCCATTAACTAAATGTGCACAGTTTTTTTATATTTAAACTTTTTGAGTCACCTGCTCCTACTGAGCATGTTCAAGAATAAGTGTGTATGCATTTGTGAATGGCTGATTGCTGTCACATGGTACGTGTATGCATTTGTGATTGGCTGATGGCTGTCACATGGTACAGGGGGAGTGGAAGAAGACATAACTTTTAAAATTGTCAGAAAAAAAATCTACTACTCATTTGAAGTTCAGAGTAAGTGCTATTCCATTGTCTTGTTATCTTGCATTTGTTGATCATGCAAATCTACTGTGTTGACTGGCCCTTTAAGTTTTTTTTGGGAAGAGTCAACAAAGATTTCTAGTTGAGAATAAATGTACGTCTTGCTGCTACCATATGTCAAAGGAAATTAAATTTGTGTATGAAGTATGAGAACATTTTCTCCTTATTAGAAAATGCTCAATAACTTCCTGTTTGGGATTAACTGTATCATTTAAATAACACTCCTTCTTTGATTCATAAAATCTTGTGGAAACATCCATTTTCTAAATATGATTATCAAGATTCATTTTGTTACCATTTAGCAATATTTTAAAGTTGATCCCAAAGTCTCAAAGACTTGGCAAGATTATAGGGCATCAGTTTAGGTCTGCTCAAGAAGTTTGAGGAAGTAATTTCAGGGACAAACCATGAAAACTAGTCAATAGGTTGAAATGAGGGTTTTGTGCCTCTTGAAATTATCTTGAGTAGAGTCTTGGCATTCTTTAGTTGCTTGTGGTACCTAATTTGATCAGGAATCTACAATGCTTGTGAAATCAGTTCCATTTAGCCAGAAGTCCCCCCCCCCTTTTTTTTAAATCTATGGCAAGTAATATTGAGGTAAATGTATGCAATCATGACTCTTAGGCTACTCAGTACTTGTCTGCCTGAAAATAATAGTTTTTCAGTTTGTTATTGAAGGAATAGAAAGGACAAAATTGAAATGTGCTTGAATTAATTTAAAATTTAAATAGAAGCATTTCTGCAATATTCTTCGTATAGCAAAAATTCTTCTTGTAAAAGTTATTAATGTTTCAGTTGCATATGCACATATGCTACCTGTGACTTAAGGATCAGGATTCAAACACCCACCTGTTCAGAGAGCTGGTGGGGGGGTGTGTGTTCCGAGTCAATGAAGACTTAATTTGTGTCATACAAGACACTGCTGACTCTGAAAGATGTGGTGTTTGAATGCTGGTGCATGGGGAGCTGACAGCATATGTATGTATGCAGTTTTTTAAAACAGTAATAACTTTCACTAATGCGGGTATATTGCAATAATATAGTATAATGTTAGAATATGTATGTAAACTGTAAGCTTGATTGTACAAATCTTCTATTATGTCCTTAGGTGTGTATTTTTACTTAATTTATGATTGCTATTGAGCATTCTCAGTATTTATATTATATTGAGAGAGTGCAATCGCAATATTCATAATTTACAATATTGCGATCGTGATGTTGCATTTTTCATAATTATATTTCACAATATCGCAATTGCGTGTTCTATTTTAATATATATATATATATATATATATATATATATATATATATATATATATATATATATATATATATAGATTCAGTAATAAATAAGCACTCTCTGGACTTTGACCATCTCTGTAAACAAAAGTATTTATTTGTGACGTTTCGGGACACCAAACAGTCCCTTCCTCTGACAAACAACAATACAAAATGGCAAAAATTTAAAGGTGAATAGAACCCTCCCCTGATTATTGATCCAATCGGTGCAAATATTGTGTGAAGACAGGAGAAACAAACCCCCTGATAGGATCATCCTAAAGATAGAAACAACTTGATAGGCTGAAGCCAAAGTGTTGACTGTGCAGCGTGAATTAACTAAAGAAAATGTGAATAAAAGATTATCCCCTTGGACCGCAAAGGATTACTGACATTAAAACATACATACTAAACATATACTAATGAAACCACTGTTCCGCTTAAAGTGTAAATAATAAAATAACTGACAACATGTTTCCACCAATCAGACCACAGTGAATCACACACTCCCTACGGCCAGCCAATCAATTTGTAGCAACCACAAGTCTGTCATAGACACTGCCTATCCGTCTGTATACCCTGTCAGCTGTCATCAAAAAGGCACATCCTAGTTGCGTGAATCACTTGTTCAGATAGATCGTGACTAGAAACTTATCACGCTGCACAGTCAACACTTTGGCTTCAGCCTATCAGGTTGTTTCTATCTTTAGGGTGATCCTATCAGGGGGTTTGTTTCTCCTGTCTTCACACAATATTTGCACCGATTGGATCAATAATCAGGGGAGGGTTCTATTCACCTTTAAATTTTTGCCATTTTGTATGGTTGTTTGTCAGAGGAAGGGACTGTTTGGTGTCCCGAAACGTCACAAATAAATACTTTTGTTTACACAGATGGCCAAAGTCCAGAGAGTGCTTATTTATTACTGAATCTATGGATATTTTCTATAGCACCCTGGCAGCTGAACATTGATGGTGAGAGTGCATGCACTTACGAACTGAATATCTATCTATCTATCTATCTATCTATCTATCTATCTATCTATCTATCTATATATATATATATATATATATATACACAGTATCTCACAAAAGTGAGTACACCTATCACATTTTTGTAAATATTTTATTATATCTTTTCATGTGACAACACTGAAGAAATTGCACTTTGCTACAATGTAAAGTAGTGAGTGTACAGCCTGTATAACAGTGTAAATTTGCTGTCCCCTCAAAATAACTTAACACACAGCTATTAATGTCTAAACCATTGGCAACAAAAGTGAGTACACCCCTAAGTGGAAATGTCCATATTGGGCCCAATTAGCCATTTTCCCTCCCCGGTGTCATGTGACTCGTTAGTGTTACAAGGTTTCAAGTGTGAATGGGGAGCAGGTGTATTAAATTTGGTGTTATCGCTCTCACACTCTCTCATACTGGACACTGGAAGTTCAACATGGCACCTCATGGCAAAAAACTCTCTGAGGATCTGAAAAAAAGAATTGTTGCTCTACATAAAGATGGCCTAAGCTATAAGAAGATTGCAATACCCTGAAACTGAGCTGCAGCATGGTGGGCAAGACCATACAGCGGTTTCATAGGACAGGCTCCACTCAGAACAGGCCTCACCATGGTTGACCAAAGAAGTTGAGTGCATGTGCTCAGCGTCATATGCAGAGGTTGTCTTTGGGAAATAGACGTATGAGTGCTGCCAGCATTGCTGCAGAGGTTGAAGGGGTCGGGGGTCGGTCTGTCAGTCCTCAGACCATACACCTCACACTGCATCAAATTGATCTCCCCGGCTGTCGTCCCAGAAGGAAGCCTCTTCTAAAGATGATGCACAAGAAAGCCTGCAAACAGTTTGCTGAAGACAAGCAGACTAAGGACATGGATTACTGGAACCATGTCCTGTGGTCCGGTGAAATTAAGATAAATTTATTTGGTTCAGATGGTGTCAAGCGTGTATAGCGACAACCAGGTGAGGAGTACGAAGACAAGTGTGTCTTGCCTACAGTCAAGCATGGTGGTGGGAGTGTAATGGGCTGGGCCTGCATGAGTGCTGCCATCACTGGGGAGCTACAGTTCACTGAGGGAACCATGAATGCCAACATGTACTGTGATATACTGAAGCAGAGCATGATCCCCTCCCTTCAGAGACTGGGCCGCAGGGCAGTATTCCAAAATGATAACAACCCCAAACACACCTCCAAGACGATCACTGCCTTGCTACAGAAGCTGAGGGTAAAGGTGATGGACTGGCCAAGCCTGTCTCCAGACCTAAACCCTATTGAGCATCTGTGGGTCATCCTCAAATGGAAGGTGGGGGAGCGCAACGTCTCTAACATCCACCAGCTCCTTGATGTCATCATGGAGGAGTGGAAGAGGACTCCAGTTACAACCTGTGAAGCTCTGGTGAACTCCATGCTCAAGAGGGTTTAGGGAGTGCTGGAAAATAATGGTGACCACACAAAATATTGACACTTTGGGCCCAATTTGGACATTTCCACTTAGGGGTGTACTCACTTTTGTTGCCAACGGTTTAGACATTAATAGCTGTGTGTTGAGTTATTTTAAGGGGACAGCAAATTTCAACTATTATACAGGCTGTACACTCACTACTTTACATTGTAGCAAAGTGTAATTTCTTCAGTGTTGTCACATGAAAAGATATAATAAAATATTTACAAAAATGTGAGTGGTGTATTCACTTTTGTGAGATACTGTGTGTATATATATATATATATATATATATATATATATATATATATATATATCCTATATGAATGTGAAAAATGCAACAATGCTATTGCAATATTGTGAAATATGAATATTACGATCGATCGTGATTGTGAAATGTCAGCATAATATAAATATGAATATTAAAAACGCGGAATAGCAATCTCAAAGTAAAAATAGACGCCTAAGGACACAATAAAAGATTAGCACAATCACGTTTACATATGTTTTCTAAGATTATACTATACAATCCCCCTATAGTTTTAATAAGAAGGTTTTTTTTGTCTTTTTTAACAAAGTCGAAAGCAGACATGATGAATATATAGGCGTTCCGTTGGAGTTTACTTTGGCGTTCTATTGGCGTTACCTGTATTTTAATGGGGAAACATTGCCGTGGGTTTCTAATATTCAAAGCACTGTCTTCCATCTTAGCTATCCCTCTTTTAGCCATATCAGTCTCGCCTGCTTTTCAGTGGTGATATTTCACAGTGTGACAAACCTACACCTAGAATACGAGTTATGCGTGCTATAGGGAAATTAATTTGTTGCATTATTTAACCCCCTATAGCGCAGCCATTACAAGTTTTTCTAAATCCGGCTTGTGCGTGCGATATGGGGTTTTTAAGCTTCATACCGCAGTAAAAACAAGCGCATGCTCATGCATGCTTCCCCCATAGACATCAATGGGGAGAGTGGGTCAGAAAAAAACACCTGTGATCGCGGAAAGAAAATCTCCATAACACAGCCCCATCGATGTCTATGGGGAAAATAAAAATACTGTTTAAACCTAACACCCTAACATAAACCCTATGTCTAAACACCCCTAATCTGCTGCCCCCGACATCGCCAACGCCTTTTGGGGGCCATTAAAAGGTCCTTTTGTAGGGCATTGCCCTAAGTTAAACAGCTCTTTTGCTACATACTGAATCTTCAATGCAAGGTACGCGATTCAAGATGGCGTCCCTTGCATTCCTATTGGCTGAAAGATTTGAATCAGCTAATAGGAATTAGAGCTGCTAAAATCCTATTGGCTGTTCAAATCAGCCAATAGGATTTAAGCAGCTCTAATTCTATTGGATGATGAATCAGCCAATAGAATGAGAGCTGTTTAAATCCTACTGGCTGATTTGAACAGCCAATAGGATTTAGGCAGCTCTCATTCTTTTGGCTGATTCATCATCCAATAGAATTAGATCTGCTTAAATCCTATTGTCTGATTTGAACAGCCAATAGGATTTTAGCAGCTCTTATTCTATTGGCTAATTCAAATCTTTCAGCCAATAGGAATGCAAGGGACGCCATCTTGAATCACGTACCTTCCATTGAAGATTCAGTGTACAGCAGCGACCGTATGAAGAGGATGCTCCGGGCCGGATGTCTTCAGGATGGACCCGCTCCCCTCCGCCAGGTTCAAGATAGAAGATGCCATCTGGATGAAGATTGAAGAGGCCGCCTGAATGAAGAGTTTTAGCCGCCTGGATGATGACTTTTCCGCTAGGATGAAGATCGTTCAAGCGGGAATTAAAAAACTGTAAGTGGATCGTTGGGGGTTAGTGTTAGGTTTTCTAAGGGTATATTTGGGTGTTTTTTTTTAATATTAGGGTTTGGGCATCAAAAGAGCTAAATGCCCATACAAATGCCCTTTTCAGGGCAATGGGTAGCTTAGGTTTTATTAGATTTAGGTTTTTTATTTTGGGGGGATGGTTGGGTGGTGGGTTTTACTGTTACATGTAAAAAAGCTAATATCTTTGGGGCAATGCCCCACAAAAGGCCCTTTTAAAGCCCATTGGTAGTTTATTGTGGGCTAGTTTTTTTATTTTTTTATTTTGGGTGGGCTTTTTATTTTTTTTGTAATTAGATATTTTGTCATTTTTAGAGTAGTGGATTTTTTTTAATGTGTAGTTTAATTTATTTAATTGGTAGCTAGTGGGCGGACAGCAGATTAGGGGTTAATAATATTTAAATAGTGTTTGCGATGCGGGAGGGTGGTAGTTTAGGGGTAAATAACTTTAGTATAGTGGTGACGATGTCAGGGAGCAGCGGAATAGGGGTTAATAAATTTTATTAGTGGCAGCGATGTCGGGAGCGGCAGATTAGGGGTTAATAAATTTATTATAGTGTTTGCGATGTGGGAGGGCCTCAGTTTAGGGGTTAATAGGTAGTTTATGGGTGTTAGTGTACTTTTTAACACATTAGTTATTAGTTTTATGTTTGTAGCGTAAAACTCATAACTACTGACTTTAGATGGCGTTACGGATCTTGTCGTTTTAGAGTGTAACGCTCGCTTTTTAGCCTCCCAGAAAAACTTGTAACACCAGCGCTATGGGAATCCCATTAAAAAACTAACGGCTAGATTTAGAGTTCGGCGGTAGCCGTCAAAACCAGCGTTAGAGGCTCCTAACGCTGGTTTTGGGCGCCCGCTGGTATTTGGAGTCAGTGATTAAAGGGTCTAACGCTCACTTTACAGCCGCGACTTTTCCATACCGCAGATCCCCCTACGCCATTTGCGTAGCCTATCTTTTCAATGGGATCTTTCTAACGCTGGTATTTAGAGTCGTTTCTGCAGTGAGCGTTAGAGCTCTAACGACAAGATTCCAGCCGCCTGAAAATAGCAGGAGTTAAGAGCTTTCTGGCTAACGCCGGTTTATAAAGCTCTTAACTACTGTACCCTAAAGTACACTAACACCCATAAACTACCTATGTACCCCTAAACCGAGGTCCCCCCACATCGCCGCCACTCGATTAAAAATTTTAACCCCTAATCTGCCGACCGCCACCTACGTTATACTTATGTACCCCTAATCTGCTGCCCCTAACACCGCCGACCCCTGTATTATATCTATTAACCCCTAACTTGCCCCCCACAACGTCGCCGCAAGCTACTTAAAATAATTAACCCCTAATCTTCCGACCGCAAATCGCCGCCACCTACGTTATCCCTATGTACCCCTAATCTGCTGCCCCTAACATCGCCGACCCCTATGTTATATTTATTAACCCCTAATCTGCCCCCCACAACGTCGCCGACACCTACCTACACTTATTAACCCCTAATCTGCCGAGCGGACCTGAGCGCTACTATAATAAAGTTATTAACCCCTAATCCGCCTCACTAACCCTATCATAAATAGTATTAACCCCTAATCTGCCCTCCCTAACATCGCCGACACCTACCTTCAATTATTAACCCCTAATCTGCCGACCGGAGCTCACCGCTATTCTAATAAATGTATTAACCCCTAAAGCTAAGTCTAACCCTAACACTAACACCCCCCTAAGTTAAATATAATTTTTATCTAACGAAATAAATTAACTCTTATTAAATAAATAATTCCTATTTAAAGCTAAATACTTACCTGTAAAATAAATCCTAATATAGCTACAATATAATTTATAATTATATTATAGCTATTTTAGGATTAATATTTATTTTACAGGCAACTTTGTAATTATTTTAACCAGGTACAATAGCTATTAAATAGTTAAGAACTATTTAATAGTTACCTAGTTAAAATAATAACAAATTTACCTGTAAAATAAATCCTAACCTAAGATATAATTAAACCTAACACTACCCTATCAATAAAATAATTAAATAAACTACCTACAATTACCTACAATTAACCTAACACTACACTATCAATAAATTAATTAAACACAATTGCTACAAATAAATAAAATTAAATAAACTATCTAAAGTACAAAAAATAAAAAAGAACTAAGTTACAGAAAATAATAAAATATTTACAAAGATAAGAAAAATATTACAACAATTTTAAACTAATTACACCTACTCTAAGCCCCCTAATAAAATAACAAAGCCCCCCAAAATAAAAAATTCCCTACCCTATTCTAAAATACAAATATTACAAGCTCTTTTACCTTACCAGCCCTGAACAGGGCCCTTTGCGGGGCATGCCCCAAGAATTTCAGCTCTTTTGCCTGTAAAAAAAAACATACAATACCCCCCCCCCAACATTACAACCCACCACCCACATACCCCTAATCTAACCCAAACCCCCCTTAAATAAACCTAACACTACCCCCCTGATGATCTTCCTACCTTGTCTTCACCATGCCAGGTTCACCGATCCGTCCTGGCTCCAAGATCTTCATCCAACCCAAGCGGGGGCTAGACATCCACTGAAGAAGTCCAGAAGAGGGTCCAAAGTCTTCCTCCTATCCGGCAAGAAGAGGACATCCGGACCGGCAAACATCTTCTCCAAGCGGCATCTTCTATCTTCTTCCATCCGATGACGACCGGCTCCATCTTGAAGACCTCCAGCGCGGATCCATCCTCTTCTTCCGACGACTAGACGACGAATGACGGTTCCTTTAAGGGACGTCATCCAAGATGGCGTCCCTCGAATTCCGATTGGCTGATAGGATTCTATCAGCCAATCGGAATTAAGGTAGGAATTTTCTGATTGGCTGATGGAATCAGCCAATCAGAATATAGTTCAATCCGATTGGCTGATCCAATCAGCCAATCAGATTGAGCTCGCATTCTATTGGCTGTTCCGATCAGCCAATAGAATGCGAGCTCAATCTGATTGGCTGATTGGATCAGCCAATCGGATTGAACTTGATTCTGATTGGCTGATTCCATCAGCCAATCAGAAAATTCCTACCTTAATTCCGATTGGCTGATAGAATCCTATCAGCCAATCGGAATTCGAGGGACGCCATCTTGGATGACGTCCCTTAAAGGAACCGTCATTCGTTGTCTAGTCGTCGGAAGAAGAGGATGGATCCGCGCTGGAGGTCTTCAAGATGGAGCCGGTCGTCATCGGATGGAAGAAGATAGAAGATGCCGCTTGGAGAAGATGTTTGCCGGTCCGGATGTCCTCTTCTTGCCGGATAGGAGGAAGACTTTGGAGCCTCTTCTGGACTTCTTCAGTGGATGTCTAGCCCCCGCTTGGGTTGGATGAAGATCTTGGAGCCAGGACGGATCGGTGAACCTGGCATGGTGAAGACAAGGTAGGAAGATCATCAGGGGGGTAGTGTTAGGTTTATTTAAGGGGGGTTTGGGTTAGATTAGGGGTATGTGGGTGGTGGGTTGTAATGTTGGGGGGGGGTATTGTATGTTTTTTTTTACAGGCAAAAGAGCTGAAATTCTTGGGGCATGCCCCGCAAAGGGCCCTGTTCAGGGCTGGTAAGGTAAAAGAGCTTGTAATATTTGTATTTTAGAATAGGGTAGGGAATTTTTTATTTTGGGGGGCTTTGTTATTTTATTAGGGGGCTTAGAGTAGGTGTAATTAGTTTAAAATTGTTGTAATATTTTTCTTATCTTTGTAAATATTTTATTATTTTCTGTAACTTAGTTCTTTTTTATTTTTTGTACTTTAGCTAGTTTATTTAATTGTATTTATTTGTAGCAATTGTGTTTAATTAATTTATTGATAGTGTAGTGTTAGGTTAATTGTAGGTAATTGTAGGTAGTTTATTTAATTATTTTATTGATAGGGTAGTGTTAGGTTTAATTATATCTTAGGTTAGGATTTATTTTACAGGTAAATTTGTTATTATTTTAACTAGGTAACTATTAAATAGTTCTTAACTATTTAATAGCTATTGTACCTGGTTAAAATAATTACAAAGTTGCCTGTAAAATAAATATTAATCCTAAAATAGCTATAATATAATTATAAATTATATTGTAGCTATATTAGGATTTATTTTACAGGTAAGTATTTAGCTTTAAATAGGAATTATTTATTTAATAAGAGTTAATTTATTTCGTTAGATAAAAATTATATTTAACTTAGGGGGGTGTTAGTGTTAGGGTTAGACTTAGCTTTAGGGGTTAATACATTTATTAGAATAGCGGTGAGCTCCGGTCGGCAGATTAGGGGTTAATAATTGAAGGTAGGTGTCGGCGATGTTAGGGAGGGCAGATTAGGGGTTAATACTATTTATGATAGGGTTAGTGAGGCGGATTAGGGGTTAATAACTTTATTATAGTAGCGCTCAGGTCCGCTCGGCAGATTAGGGGTTAATAAGTGTAGGCAGGTGTCGGCGACGTTGTGGGGGGCAGATTAGGGGTTAATAAATATAACATAGGGGTCGGCGATGTTAGGGCAGCAGATTAGGGGTACATAGGGATAACGTAGGTGGCGGCGGTTTACGGAGCGGCAGATTAGGGGTTAAAAGTGTAATGCAGGGGTCAGCGATAGCGGGGGCGGCAGATTAGGAGTTAATAAGTGTAAGGTTAGGGGTGTTTAGACTCGGGGTACATGTTAGGGTGTTAGGTGCAGACGTAGGAAGTGTTTCCCCATAGGAAACAATGGGGCTGCGTTAGGAGCTGAACGCTGCTTTTTTGCAGGTGTTAGGTTTTTTTTCAGCTCAAACAGCCCCATTGTTTCCTATGGGAGAATCGTGCACGAGCACGTTTTTGATGCCGGCCGCGTCCGTAAGCAACTCTGGTATCGAGAGTTGCATTTGCGGTAAAAATGCTCTACGCTCCTTTTTTGGAGCCTAACGCAGCATTTGTTTGAACTCTCGATACCAGAGTTAAATTTATGGTGCGGCCAGAAAAAAACCCGCGGAGCGTTAACAGCCCTTTTACCGCCAAACTCCAAATCTAGCCGTTAATTTTTAAGAGTGCGGTACTGACGTTGCGTTACAGGCTAAAAGGCTTGCGGTACAACTATACCAACAAGACTCGTAATGGCTGCGGTGCTGTTTTAACACTGAAATGACCATATTTTCAGCGTTAAAAGACGAACGCACAGACTTGTAATCTAGTTGCTAGTGAATAACATATGCATAATCTGAAGTGTTATTTTTTTTGCAGAGGCACAGTTTATTTTGTGTAAACACTCATTTTAAGACAGCCACCTAAATTGCAGCTCAGTATTGCTGTCGGCGGACTTTTGCTGAAGTTGCAATCCACATTATGTCCTATGGGAGACACATCGCTACTCGTCAGCACAAAGAGGTTCAGCACACATTTCTAGAATATATCGACAGACCAATGGACTGCAAGCCTGTAAAACCCACACAGACAATTTCTCGCCTGTCTGACAATGTTTTACAATTTATTTCAATTTGCTGCCCCCCTGTAGCCCTCAGCCCATCTCAGACTCATACACACACACACACACACACACACACACATATATATATATATATATATATATATATATATATATATATATATATATATATATATATATATATATATATATATATATATATACAGTATATACACTGTGAACTCTTGCACATTCTAAGTAGTAGCTGGTGCCTTAGAAAGTGTGCATATAAAAAAACCTGTGAGCTATTTGCATTCTCTGTCTGACTCATGAAAGTTTAATGTTGACTTTAGTGACTCTATAAAATATAAAATGGCTTGGTTCTGTCAATATATAAAGTGAGCTAGTCTATAAAGTAAAATTTAGAATTAATTTCTACAAATGGTTTACATAATAAAAAAAAAGTTATTTCTTTAAACACATGGGACAAGTTTCCATTGCTGTAACAGAAGAAGTGTAATTGCTTTATTGGTCCTGCAGTGAATATTGTTGTTTAGTAGATTGTGATACCTTTTACTGGACCAACAGTTTTGTATTCCATACAAAGTTTTCAAAGTTTTGTATTCCATACGCTTTTATTACCTCTCATCTTCAGAAGACACCTGTGAGGAAATTTATGGAATACAAAATCTTAATTGTGTTTGTCCATTAAAAAGCAACACAATCTACTAAAGGAACATTGCTGTTATAAACTGCGTAAATTGGTGGTACCATTAAATATCTTTATTAAAGTCTACAGTGATATTTTAAAGGGACAGTCTACTTGAAAATATTTGTTTAAAAAAATAGATAATCCCTTTATTACCCATTCCCCAGTTTTGCATAACCAACACTGTTATATTAATATACTTTATACCTCTGTGATTATGTTATATCTAAGCCTCTACAGACTGCCCCTTTATTTTAGTACTTTTGACAGACTTGCAGGTTAGCCAATCAGCGCTAAATCACAGGAGTAAGCACAATGTTATCCATATGGCACACATTTAACTGTAAAAAACTGTCAAAATGCACTGAGATTAGAGGCAGCCTTCAAGGGTTTAGAAATTAGCATATGAGCCTACCTAGGTTTAGCTTCAACAAAGAATACCACGAGAACAAAGCATTGAAGATTCAGTGTATGGCGGCAACCATATGAAGAGGATGCTCTGTGCCGGATGTCTTCAGGATGGACCCGATATGCGGCGCCGGGATGAAGATAGAAGATGCCGCCTGGATGAAGATAGAAGAGGCCACCTGGATGAAGACTTCTCACCGCCTGGATGAGGACTTCGCTGCCTGGATGAAGATAGAAGAGACCACCTGAATGAAGACTTTTTGCCGCCTAGATGAGGACTTTGCTGCCTGGATGAAGATCGTTCAAGCGGGACTTCAAAAACTGTAAGTGGATCTTCGGGGGTTAGTGTTTTTTTTTGGGGTGTTTTTTTTTTATTAGTTTAAGGTTTGGGCTTGTAAAAGAGCTAAATGCCCTTTTAACGACAATGCCCACACTAATGCCCTTTTCAGGGCAATGGGTATTTTAGTTTTTTTTTAGATTTTTTTTTTTATTTTGTGGGTTTGGGGGGTGGGGGTTTGTAATGTTAGTGGGTCTTTGTATGTTTTTTTCATGTAAAAGAGCTGTTTAACTCAGGGCAATGCCCTACAAAAGGCCATTTTAAGGGCTATTGGTAGTTTATTCTAGATTAGGGTTTTTATTTTAGGGTGTTTTTTTTAAAATGGGTATTAGAATAGCAATCATTTTTTATTATTTTTGATAATTTGCTTGTTATTTTGTGTAATGTATTTGTTTTGTTTTGGGGTGGGTTTTAATTTATAGATTAGGGCTTGGGGATTTCACAAAAGAGCTGAATGCCCAAGAGCAGGAAAAAGAGCTAAATGCCCTTTTAAGGGCAATGCTCATACAAATGCCCTTTTCAGGGCAATGGTTATCTTACTTTATTTTTATTTTGTGGGTCTGGGGGGTGGGTGTTTGTATACTGTTAGGGGGTGTTTGTTTTGTAGCAAAAGAGCTGTTAACTTTAGGACAATGCCTTACAAAAGGCCCTTTTAAGGGCTCTTGGTAGTTTATTCTAGATTAGGGTTTTTTATTTTGGGGTGTTTTTTTTTTATTAAAAGGGTATTAGAATAGGAATAATTTGCATTATTTTGTATAATTTAGTTTGTTTTTTTTGTAATGGTAGGTTTTTGATTTTTAGTAATTTTAGTGTTTGTTATTTTTTGTTATGTAAGGTTTTAGTGTAAGGCAGCTTAGGTTTTATTTCACAGTTAAGTTTGTATTTATTTTACCTAGGTAGTTAGTAAATAGTTCATAACTATTTACTAACTAGTCTACCTAGTTAAAATAATTACAAGCTTACCTGTGAAATAAAAATAAAACCTAAGCTAGCTACAATATAACTTTTAGTTATATTGTAGCTAGCTTAGGCCTAGATTTGGAGTTTGGCGGTAGCCGTGAAAACCAGCGTTAGAGGCTCCTAACGCTGGTTTTAGGCTACCGCCGGTATTTGGAGTCATTCAAAAAAGGGTCTAACGCTCACTTTTCAGCCGCGACTTTTCCATACCGCAGATCCCCTTACGTCAATTGCGTATCCTATCTTTTCAATGGGATTTTTCTAACTCCGGTATTTAGAGTCGTGTCTGAAGTGAGCGTTAGAAATCTAACGACAAAACTCCAGCCGCAGAAAAATGTCAGTAGTTAAGAGCTTTCTGGGCTAACGCCGGTTTATAAAGCTCTTAACTACTGTGCTCTAAAGTACACTAACACCCATAAACTACCTATGTACCCCTAAACCGAGGCCCCCCCCACATCGCTGAGACTCAATTAATTTTTTTTAACCCCTAATCTGCCGACCGCCACCTACATTATACTTATGTACCCCTAATCTGCTGCCCCTAACACCGCCGACCCCTATATTATATTTATTAACTCCTAACCTGCCCCCCACAACGTCGCAGCCAGCTACCTACAATAATTAACCCCTAATCTGCCGACCGCAAAGAGCTGCCACCTACATTATAGCTATGTACCCCTAATCTGCTGCCCCTAACACCGCCGACCCCTATATTATATTTATTAACCCCTAATCTGCCCCCCTCAACGTCGTCTCCACCTGCCTACACTTATTAACCCCTAATCTGCCGACCAGACCGCACCGCTACTATAATAAAGTTATTAACCCCTAATCCGCCTCACTAACCCTATAATAAATAGTATTAACCCCTAATCTGCCCTCCCTAACATCGCCGACACCTAACTTCAATTATTAACCCCTAATCTGCCGACTGGAGCTCACCGCTATTCTAATAAATGTATTAACCCCTAAAGCTAAGTCTAACCCTAACACTAACACCCCCCTAAATTAAATATAATTTTAATCTAACGAAATTAATTAACTCTTCTTAAATAAATTATTCCTATTTAAAGCTAAATACCTGTAAAATAAATCCTAATATAGCTACAATATAAATTATATTTATATTATAGCTATTTTAGGATTAATATTTATTTTACAGGTAACTTTGTATTTATTTTAACCAGGTACAATAGCTATTAAATAGTTTATATAGGTTTATTTAAGGGGGGTTTGGGTTACATTAGGGGTATGTGGGTGGTGGGTTGTAATGTTGGGGGGGGTATTATATGTTTTGTTTTACAGGCAAAAGAGCTGAACTTCTTGGGGCATGCCCCGCAAAGGGCCCTGTTCAGGGCTGGTAAGGTAAAAGAGCTTTGAACTTTAGTAATTTAGAATAGGGTAGGGCATTTTTTTATTTTGGGGGGCTTTGTTATTTTATTAGGGGGCTTAGAGTAGGTGTAATTAGTTTAAAATTGTTGTAATATATTTCTAATGTTTGTAAATATTTTTTTATTTTTTGCAACTTAGTTCTTTTTTATTTTTTGTACTTTAGTTTATTTCATTGTATTTATTTGTAGGAATTGTATTTAATTTATTTATTGATAGAGTAGTGTTAGGTTTAATTGTAGATAATTATAGGTATTTTATTTAATTTATTTATTGATAGTGTAGTGTTAGGTTTAATTGTAACTTAGGTTAGGATTTATTTTACAGGTAAATTTGTAATTATTTTAACTATTTTAGCTATTAAATAGTTCTTAACTATTTAATAGCTATTGTACCTGGTTAAAATAAATACAAAGTTACCTGTAAAATAAATATTAATCCTAAAATAGCTATAATATCATTATAATTTATATTGTAGCTATATTAGGATTTATTTTACAGGTAAGTATTTAGCTTTAAATAGGAATAATTTATTTAATAAGAGTTAATTAATTTCGTTAGATATAAATTATATTTAAGTTGGGGGGGGGGTTTGTGTTAGGGTTAGACTTAGCTTTAGGGGTTAATACATTTATTAGAATAGCCGTGAGCTCCAGTCGGCAGATTAGGGGTTAATAATTGAAGTTAGGTGTCGGCAATGTTAGGGAGGGCAGATTAGGGGTTAATACTATTTATTATAGGGTTAGTGAGGCGGATTAGGGGTTAATAACTTTATAATAATAGCGGTGCGGTCCGCTCGGCAGATTAGGGGTTAATAAGTGTAGGCAGGTGGAGGCAACGTTGTGGGGGGCAGATTAGGGGTTAATAAATATAATATAGGGGTCGGCGGTGTTAGGGGCAGCAGATTAGGGGTACATAGGGATAATGTAAGTAGCGGCGGTTTACGGAGCGGCAGATTAGGGGTTAAAAATAATATACAGGGGTCAGCGATAGTGGTGGCGGCAGAATAGGGGTTAATAAGTGTAAGGTTAGGGGTGTTTAGACTCGGGGTACATGTTAGAGTGTTAGGTGCAGATGTAGGAAGTGTTTCCCCATAGGAAACAATGGGGCTGCGTTAGGAGCTGAACGCGTTTTTTTTGCAGGTGTTAGGTTTTTTTTCAGCTCAAACAGCCCCATTGTTTCCTATGGGGGAATCGTGCACGAGCACGTTTTTTAGGCTGGCCGCGTCCGTAAGCAACTCTGGTATCGAGAGTTGAAGTTGCGTTAAATATGCTATACGCTCCTTTTTTGGAGCCTAACGCAGCCATTCTGTGGACTCTCAATACCAGAGTTATTTTAAAGGTGCGGCCAGAAAAAAGCCAGCGTTAGATACGCGGGTCGTTACCGACAAAACTCTAAATCTAGCCGTTCGTTTTTTATTTCACAGGTAAGTAGTTTTAAATAGGAATTATTTAGTTAATAATTGTAAGTTTAATTTAGCTCAATTTTAATTGTGTTAAAGTTAGGGGGTGTTATGGTTAGGGTTAGGTTTAGGGTTAGGCTTAGGGTTAAATTAGTGTTAGGGTTAGGTTTAGGGGTTAATATATAGTTTAATTTAAGTTGTTGCAACGTGGGGGTCTGATGGTTTAGGGGTTAATAGATTTATTTAGTGGTAGTGATGTGGGAGGCCAGAGGTTTAGGAGTTAATAACTTTATTTAGTGGCGGCGATGTCGGGGAGCGGTGGAATAGGGGTTAATAGATTTATTATAGTGTGGGTGATGTTGGGGTGCAGGGGAATAGGGGTTAATAACTTTAATATAGAGGCGGCAGATTAGGGGTTAATAGTTTTATTTAGGTGGCAGCGATATCGGGGGTGGTAGATTAGGGGTTAAAAACATTATGTAGGTGCTGGCGATGTCGGTGGGGGGCAGATTAGGGGTGTTTAGATCTAAAGAAAATATATATTATTGTATGTCTTGGTGGATGTAGTATCAATGGTGTAGTCTGAACCAGAGATAAGAGGTTATTGTAAATACTCAGAATGCTGAGTGAAATATGTTATTAACTACAGCATGTATGTACTCTTGTGTTCAGCAAACTTGTGTGGTTTGCATTACCATCTGAGTCTAGTTTGTTATACTTTGATATAACTATAGAGTCTAGGAAAAACTTGATTTATAAGTGGATAGGAAATTGTGTGATGTTTAAACACTTAAATAAATGCTTGCGTGTATCACTTTTAAATTGGACTGTAACACTGCTGTTCAAGCTTGAGGGTAGTGGATTTATAATAAAATCAATTTTATAGATAGACAGAAACTTCTGTAATGTTTAAATACATGAATTGGATACGTCTTATATTTCCTTATACCTCTTTCTTCCGTACTATGATTCTATAGCAACTATCATGCCATTTTATGTGTATTAGGCGATGCTCTAAATCAATTATAATTGTGGTTATAAGTAGCCGTAGTATCACTTTGCTTTTATATCAGCGTATGCTGTCTCTAATTTCACTGTTAATGTGTCTACTAGTATTGCCTGTTATAGCCGCTCTCTCTGCCTGGATTGCTTAGCACAGTATATTCTGGTAGAGTATATGTAAGAGAATTTAATAGCTGGATTAAAATATTGGGTTAATTCCTCTATGTAGGTACTATGCAGTAACACTATGGGGCCTATCTATCAAGCTCCGAATGGAGCTTGATGCCCCGTGTTTCTGGCGAGCCTGCAGGCTCGCCAGAAACAGCAGTTATGAAGCAGCGGTCACAAAGACCACTGCTCCATAACCTGTCCGCCTGCTCTGAGCAGGCAGACAGACATCGCCGGAATTCAACCCGATTGAGTACGATCGGGTTGATTGACAACTCCCTGCTTGTGGCCCATTGGCCGCGAGTCTGCAGGGGGCGGCATTGCACCAGCAGCTCTTGCGAGCTGCTGGTGCAATGCTGAATACGGAGAGCGTATTGGTCTCCTTATTCAGCGAGGTCTGGCGGACCTGATCCGCACTGTCGGATCAGGTCCGCCAGACTTTGGTAAATAGAGGCCATTTCCTCCTTCTCAGTTAAACACACTGCTGGAACCACTTTCACAGCAGCGTGAAGAATATAGGTGATACTCTAAATCAATTATAATTATAGTTATAATTAGCCATAATATTTTTACTTTGATATCAGCGTATGCAGTCTCAGATTTCACTGGTAATGGGTCTGTTAGTACTACCTGTTCTAATCATTCTCTTATGCCTGTATTACTTCGCACAGTATACTCCAGTAGCGTATATATGAGAGAGTTAAGTTGGAATTTTGGGTTAATCCCTCTATGTAGGTACTATACAGAAACACTATGCCTCCTTCTCAGTTAAACACGCTGCTGGAACACCGTGAAAGGTAACTAGAACACGGTAATTCTATGTAAACGTCTCTGCGTTAACACTACATTATTATTATTTAATGCATATAGTTAACAAATAGTGGTTAAATACTAATCCCATACAGTTAGCAAGTCATGGTTAAATGATAAGAGATACTTAATCTAGTAATGTGTACTTTTCTAGATATCATAGAGTGCTTGAACGGCTAAAAAGTGGAAGCCGAATTTATATAACTACTGCCAGTGCGGTCAATGGATCTAAAGGAACATTAAAAATCGGAGCTCCTGTTTGCTCCTACCCCTCTGACGCGTTTCGCCTGTATAGGGCTTTTTCATGTGGCGGCGATATTGGGGGCGGCAGATTAGGTGTTAATAACATTATGTAGGTGCCGGCAATGTCGGTGGGGGGCAGATTAGTGGTGTTTAGACTTGGGGTTTATGTTTGGGTGCTAGGTTTAAACGTTATTTTTTTTCCCCATAGACATCAATGGGGCTGCGCTACAGAGCTTTTCATTCCGTGATCGCAGGTGTTAGACTTTTTTCTGACCCGCTCTCCCCATTGATGTCTATGGGGAAAGCGTGCACGAGCACGTCAAAACAGGGCTTGGATTGAGTGCCGTATGGAGCTCAACGCAGCCATATCGCACCCACAAGCCGGCTGTTTCAAAACTTGTAATGGCTGCGCTATAGGGGGTTAAATGACACAACTTTTGTTGTGTTCGTTAATTTCCCTATAGTATGCATGTACTTTTATTACTAAGCCCCCTAACTTAACACCCCCTAAATTAACCCCAATACTAAGTTACACTTAAATAAAACCTAACAATAAATTAAAAAAAAATTATCTAAAATAAAAAAAATAAAAAAACCTAAAATTACAGAAAAAAATAAACAAAATTATCAAAAATAAAAAAAAATTACACCTAATCCTATGAAAATAAAAAGCCCCCAAAATAAAATAAAAACACCCCCTAAACTAAACTACCAATAGCCCTTAAAAATGCCTTAACAGCTCTTTTACATTTAAAAATTACTAAATCCCCCCTAACAGTAAAACCCCCCCACCCACCAAACCCCCTATAATAAAAAACAACTAACACTAAAAAACCTTAAAGTACCCATTGCCCCTAAAGGGGCATCTGTATGAGCATTGCCCTTAAAAGGGCATTCAGCTCTTTTACTGCCCTTAAAAGGGGAATCAGCTCTTTTCCAGCCCATTAAATCCCTAATCTTAAAAATAAAAAAAATACTAACTATAAGCCACAAATAGATACTCACTGAAGTCCGGCAGAGAAGGTTGTCCAGGCGGCTCCATCATCTTCTATCTTCACCCGGAGCGAGGTGCGGAGCTGGCTTCACCCATGCGTGGATCCTCAGCGGCGGTCGTCAATGGCGGCGGCGTGGAGGCTCCTCTTCATGCGATCGTCCGTTGCACAATGAAGATTGAATGCAAGGTGCCCCATATTTATTGGGGTACCTTGCATTTAATCTTTAGTGTACAATGGACTTCGGATGAAGAAGATCCTCCATGCCACCGAGGACCACTGCCATTGAGGATCCACGCGTTGGGGAAGACAGCTCTGCACCTCTGCGCTGCTCGTGAGGACCGCCGCTGATGATCCACAGCTCCGCACCTCCGCGCCACCTTCGCTCCGGATGAAGATAAAAGATGATGGAGCCACCTGAAAGAAGACCTCCGCTGGAATTCAGGAACGGTGAGTACCTATTTGGGGCTTAACCTCTCAAGGACCAAGGCCATTTTTCAACTTCTTTCCCTTAAGGACCAGGGCTATTTTTACATTTCTGCAGTGTTTGTGTTTAGCTGTAATTTTCCTCTTACTCATTTACTGTACCCACACATATTATATACTGTTTTTCTCGCCACTAAATGGACTTTATAAAGATACCATTATTTTCATCATATCTTATAATTTATTATTAAAAATATTATAAAATATGAGGAAAAAATGGAAAAAAACCACACTTTTTCTAACTTTGACCCCCAAAATCTGTTACACATCTACAACCACCAAAAAACAACCATGCTAAATAGTTTCTAAATTTTGTCCTGAGTTTAGAAATACCCAATGTTAACATGTTCTTTGCTTTTTTTGCAAGTTATAGGAAAATAAATACAAGAAGCACTTTGCTATTTCAAAACCACTTTTTTTCAAAATGAGCGCTAGTTACATTGGAACCCTGATATCTGTCAGGAATACCTGAATATCCCTTGACATGTATATATTTTTTTTTTAGAAGACATCCCTTTTTCACAAACTTTAGGTTTCTCACAGAAATTATTTACAAACAACTTGTGCAATTATGGCATTAATGGTTGTAAATGCTTCTCTGGGATCCCCTTTGTTCAGAAATAGCAGACTTATATGGCTTTGGCGTTGCTTTTTGGTAATTAGAAGGCTGCTAAATGCCACTGCGCACTACATGTGTTTTATGCCCAGCAGTGAAGGGGTTAATTAGGGAGCATGTTGGGAGCTCGTAGAGTTAATTTTAGCTTAAGTGTAGTGTAGTAGACAACCCAAAGTATTGATCTAGGCCCATTTTGGTATATTTAATGCCACCATTTCACCGCCAAATGCGATCAAATTTAAAAAAAACTTAATTTTTTTCCCGCAATTTTAGGTTTCTCACTGAAATTATTTACAGCTTGTGCAATTATGGCACAAATAATTGTAAATACTTCTCTGGGATCCCTTTTGTTCAGAAATAGCAGACATATATGACTTTGGCATTGCTTTCTGGTAATTAAAAGGCCGCTAAATGCTGCTGCGCATCACACGTGTATTATGGCTAGCAGTGAAGGGGTTAATTAGGTAGTTTGTAGGGAGCTTGCAGGGTTAATTTTAGCTTTAGTGTAGAGATCAGCCTCCCACCTGACACATCAGACCCCCTGATCCCTCCCAAACAGCTCCCTTCCCTCCCCCACCCCACAATTGTCCCCGCCATCTTAAGTACTGGCAGAAAGTCTGCCAGTACTAAAATAAAAGGTTTTTTTAAAAAAATATATATTTTTTTAGCATATTTACATATGCTGTGGTGTAGCATCCCCCCTTAGCCCCCAACCTCAGCTGTCTGCCAGTACCCAGTTTGCAAAAAAAAGTAGTTTTTTTTTCTTTCTTTTCTGTAGTGTAGCTTCCCCCCCACAGACCAACCCCCACCACCTGCATCATCTTTTTTTTTTTAATTTTTATTCCTTTTTTTTTTTTCATTTGTACACCAACTTTTTCTGTAGTGTAGCGGCTCCCTCCCCGTGCACGCGCCTGCCCCCGCCCTCCCGTGCACGCGTGTGCGTCCGTGCGCGCCCCCGGACATCCCCGCACACGATCCCACCCCCCTCCACATCACCGATCATCATCGATGGCCGCCACCCGCCTCCCACACAGGCTCCCACCCACCAACGATACCGGCCATCGATGTCCGGTGCAGAGAGGGCCACAGAGTGGCTCTCTCTGCATCGGATGGCCAAAGGGTGTTATTGCAGGATGCCTCGGTATCGAGGCATCACTGCAATAACCGGAAAGCGGCTGGAAGCGAGCAGGATCGCTTCCAGCCGCTTTAAACCCCTAATGTCGTACAGGGTACGTCGCTGGTCTTTTAAGACCAGGTTGTGTGCGACGTACCCTGTACGACACGCGTTGTTAAGGGGTTAATGTTAGGATTTTTTAATTTATTTTTTATTTTTAAGATGAGGGATTTAATGGGCTGGAAAAGAGCTGATTGCCCTTTTAAGGGCAGTAAAAGAGCCGAATGCCCTTTTAAGGACAATGCCAATACAAATGCCCCTTTAGGGGCAATGGGTAGTTTAGGTTTTTTTAGTGTTAGTTTTTTTATTTTGGGGGTTTTGGTGGGTGGGTTTATTTTACTGTTAGGGGGTAATTGGTAGTTTGTTTAGGTAAAAGAGCTGTTTAACTTAGGGCAATGTCCTACAATAGCCATTTTAAGGGCTATTGCTAGATTAGTATTAGAATAGGGGGTGTTTTTATTTTGGGGGGGATTTTTTTTTATAGGGGTATTAGTTTAGGTTTACATTTTTTATTTTGTATAGTTTTGTTTATTTTTTCTGCAATTTTACATTTTTTGTAATTTTAGCTTTGGGGATTGTATTTTTTTTTTAAAATAGACTGCCCTATGGGCAGGCTTATCGCCTAGTTTATAATAAAAGTATATACATAATTTAGGTTAACAGCAGTGATATATTTGTTAAATGAATTAAGCCATACAAGATAATCTTTTAGAGGATGTTAACCTCTTCTGTGACAATTTTTGACTAATCTTTATGCTCATTATCACAATTTCTGGAATTTTAAGCAACAGTAAATCAAAATTGCACTTTCAGGAATTATATACAACGTGCAATTTGAAACAACTTTCCAGTTCACTTCTATCGACAAATGGGCTTTGTTCTGTAGGTTTCTTTTGTTGATAAGTAAATCTAGGTAGGCTCATAGGAGCTCAGGAGTGTACACGTTTCTTACAAACTCTATGGCAGCATGTGTTTTGCAAAATTGTTTTTAGCAGTGTTACACATTGTTACAAACACTGCTGCCATAGGCTGTTAAAGACACACTCCTGACTCCTAGCTGATCTAGATTTACTCTTCAACAAAGGATACCAAGAGAGCAAAGCACATTTGTCAACAGAGGTAAATTGGAAAGTTCTTGAACATTTCATTTTCTAGGTAGACCAGGAAAGTTTAATTTTTAACTTATTGTCCCTTTAAATAGAGTTGGTGTCAATTATATTTTTGCAAACATATTGCAGGGGCCCCTAGGGTGGTCCAAGTTTCTTCAAATAAAGAACATATACAACCAGTTACACACTGATTATCCCTGATAAATCTTCCATTGTCAAAACAGTTCTGAGAAAATGTTTTGCATAGGTTGAATGCATTAATATTAATTTGTAAATTAATATTAGTTATCATCAATCATATTTTATGTTATGAAACACCAACTACAGATTTTCTGCTTAACAAAGGGTATATGAGTACAATTAGCTCTACAAGTTTAGCCTGGCAAAGAAACGCCTCTTCCCACATCTACATTTGCAAGGAGTTTTGGTAAGGAGATGAAATGTCACTATCTGCTCATGAGCTGTGCCTGGGACAGAATATCCAAAAACGATAACTGGTCTTTCCTGTGATGATGGGCTTAGTGAAGAGGGTGCAGATTACAAAAAGAGAGAGAAGAGACTAGCAGGTGTACAAGATTAAGTATAGCCCGGTTAACCAATGATGTGTGCTTTAAATTAGGCTAGAGGTTGATGCAAAGTTTATATATTTGCTACCTAGGGAACCTACATCTACCCAATGCCTCCAGGTCTAGACTTGTTCTTGAGTATTCTTGGGCTGTGAGGCCTTGGAACAAATTCCTGAGGGGATACTGGTTCTTCATGAGGAATCAGTCCCTTGGGGGAAACCAGTTGCTAATGCAGACCTTGTTGCTAAGGATGAAATTCCATATGATAGAACCATTTGTCCCTTTGCATTACCAAGTCATGGTGGTGCTGGACAAAAATCTGGATCATTCTCTCTTGCCTACCATTTTTTTCAGGTGTCTTGTGGTGTTACATTTTAATTTACAAGTCAACAATTTATAGAAAAATCATTTGGAATCATATTAAACTTTTTTATGTAAATGATTTTTTTTAAAAAGAGATGTAAATCTACATTTATTTATAAAACTAATGTCTTATTTTTCAATTGCTGAAATGTTTACACAACATTGCATGTTTATAAAACACTTTATACTTGCAGGGGACATATTATTTAATTTGATAATACAATAATATGTGTTTAGATTTTTTATTCAACCTTCCTTCCATCTTTAGACATAGATATTTCTGTTGTAATTTTATAGCTACACCTGCAAATCGTAAAGCTGTTGCTATTACAAGGGCATTGTTGCTATACAGTTGTCAGCAATGTAATTATTGCCAGGAGTTTGAGTGTTTGCAAGGAACTATCAAGTGTAGCAGGTATATGATTTGGACCTATTCAGTAGAAGTATTTGACTCAAACGGACGACAAACGCCATATAATCGCATTGTTTTATGCAGGGTTACAATAAACTAAAATGCTGGGTAAGTTTGAAAATGTTTGGAATGCATTATTACTTTGTTTGCAATTGATTTTCAATAACCAAACTCCACCAACCACTTGCCTTATTTGGTTGACCCATTACTGACTTATTAATGGAATATTATTGGAACCATTTTTAAAGCTAAATAAGTTTAGTTGAGTTTGCAACAACAGAGTGCTATTTAAAAATTACAGAGATAGTCCCTTCTCTGGCATTCTCTGTATTTTTTAAATAGCACTCTGTTGTTACAAACTCAACTAAACTTATTTAGCTTTAAAAATTGTGGCTTTAAATACAGCTGTCTTGGAATGGGGGGGGGGGATGGGAAGAGTATTATAACAATATTACTTAAGGGACAGTTACTCTACCCCAATACAGGGGATACAAGGCATTGATCCCTAATAAGTAAAAGTTATATTTTAATGTGTACTTATTAACGTATGTGCTATAAGAGCATTCTTTTTTTCCTATTTCTTTGATAGGGTGTTTTTCCAATAAAATTTATTGTTAAGATTAACCTATCTAGGAATCCAACTGCATAGAAACCCACACCACTTATATGATTTGAACTTTTCAAGTCATTGTGCCAACCTATGTAAACAATTACAGCAGTGGAGCTCACTGCCATTATCAATCATGGGTCGAATCAGTCTCGTCAAAATGGTCACGCTACCGAGGCTGCTCTACCCCATGCTTATGCTGCCTTTCCTACTGAACAAGAGAGATCTGAACTCCTTGAATATGGCAGTCAAAAAATTTGTGTGGAAAGAGGGGAAACCGCGCATAGCTGCTGCACACCTGCAGCAAACATACAACTCTGGGGGCTTAGGCCTGCCAAATTTCAGAATGTATAACTGGGCGGCTATGATCAAGATGGTCCTGGACTGGCAGCTGGGTACTTCCCACTTCTGTGATAGTGAATTACAAAATGCTGCACTGAAACCTATAGATCTAACATACCTGCCTCATCTAAAGGCAGCTGACACCCCCCCCACACATTAAGTCCTCTATCCTCTATAAGGGACCATTAGCAGCCTGGCGTATGGCTCATAGATACTTGGGGCCCCGATCCCCCTCCGCCAAACTACTGCCTATAGTGGGCAACCTTGACTTCTCGGCGGGCACAGACACCCTGCCCTTCCGTCAGTGGAGGGATAAGGGAATAAAGACAATTGGAGATCTATTGAACCCCCTGACACTCTCGGTTAAGGCCTTTGCGGACTTGAGAACGAGTTATGATATCCCCAACACGCAATTCTATGCTTATCTCCAAATACGCCACTATATTGACGATCTTAAACAAAAAGACCCACACTTCTGGAGCACCCCGGTCTTTGCTATTACACAAACTTTATTTAAATTGGGGAATTTCTCGATGTCCAGTATATATAAGACACTGATGCATAAGTCATTGGTTGCCTGCCATAGCATCACCTTAGATAAGTGGAAGGCAAGGGGAGTGAATGATATTACCAACATAGACATCCAGAAAAGTCTGGAGCTAACTAAGAAGGCAACACTCAGCATGCCCTTACGGGAATCGCAAGTCAGAATGTTACATTTCGACTACATCACTCCTAACAGGATCTCCAAATGGAACCCACACCTGCCAAACAGATGTGGCAAGTGTGGAGCCGCGGCTCCAGATGTCCCACACTATTTTTATTTCTGCCCTTTGGTGAGACAGTTTTGGGCCAAGTTGCAATACTGGCTTAAAAGCCTATTAGATATCTCAGTTGATCTACAACTAGATCAGATATGCCTTTTTAGATGGCGTGATACTCCTCACAAATACCACACACTGCTGACATTGACAACGCTGCTTGCCAGACACTGCATACTATGCTTATGGACAGTTAGAAAACCACCAACTATGGGGCAATTTAAACGCAAACTATTTAAACATTTATTCATAGATCAGTTTGACGTCAGATTGGACACAGACCATAGACTAAGACCCTTTCTAACAAAATGGGGACCTTTTTTGAAAAAACAGACTCCCACAATACAAAGACAGATACTCGGCCCATTCTCCCAGACGGAAACTCTCTTAGAGGCATCCCTAAGAGGAGATTGGACAGCACTATATGATAAAGACGCGGCAACAGGGGATGACAGACAGGGTGAGATCCTAATTTTACAAATATTATAGATCGGAAAACTAAGACCTAGGCTGGGGGGCGGGTGGGGAGAGGGAGATCCTCAGATTTTTTTTTTTTCTTCTCTTTTTCCCCAATTCTGGGGAGTCCTGCCAAACCCCAAGGTACACTTAGAACCACCCATGGGTGAGGTTATATGTTAAGGTAATGTGTTAAGTTATAAATGTATAAAAAAAATAAGAGAGCTGAGGGAGAAGGGAAAGACAGAACTCTGATAACTATCAACTTCTAACCTCTATACAGAAGTAAGCTACAAGGAACTCAAATGTAAGGTCAAATTAAGGATATTAATGTCTATATGATGCATTTGATATGTTATTTGTATATCTATTGGCAAATTGTAACTGTCTCTGACCTCTTTTTCTCTCGAATAAAAAGAATTTAAATTTTTTTTTTATTGTTATATGCTCACAGCACACTCCTGACAGTTTACCTCTCTATTAAAATTATTCCAAGGTCATTCAGGAGATAATAACACTTTCTTTTTCTTCTTTGCCTTGCAAAACTTACCTAGATTACGAGTTTTGCGTTAGAGGCTATGCAGTGCTAACGAGCAGTTTTGTCTCACCGCTCACTTACCTGCAGCGCTGGTATTACGAGTTTTTATAAACCCGGCGTTATTAGGCAAGAAGTGAGCGTTGAGCAAAATTTTCATCATTACCGTTCTCCAATACCAGCGCTGCTTAAGTCAGTGGTGAGCTGGTCGTACGTGCTCGTGCACGATTTCCCCATAGGAATCAACGGGGAGAGCCGGCTGAAAAAAGTCTAATACCTGCAAAAAAGCAGCGTAAAACTCCTTAACGCAGCCCCATTGATTCCTATGGAGAAACACAATTTATGTTTATACCTAACACCCTAACATGAACCCTGAGTCTAAACACCCCTAATCTTACACTTATTAACCCCTAATCTGCCACCCCTACATCGCGACACCTCCATTATATTTATTAACCCCTAATCTGCCTCTCCGGACACCGCCGCCACCTACATTATACTTATTAACCCCTAATCTGCTGCCCCCAACATCGCCGACACCTACATTATATTATTAACCCCTAATCTGCCGCCCCCAATGTCGCCGCAACCTACCTACACTTATTAACCCCTAATCTGCCGCCCCAACGTCGCCACCACTATACTAAATGTATTAACCCCTAAACCTAAGTCTAACCCTAACACCCCCTAACTTAAATATAATTACAATAAATCTAAAGAAAACTTACTATTAATAACTAAATAATTCCTTTTTAAAACTAAATACTTACCTATAAAATAAACCCTAAAATAGCTACAATATAACTAATAGTTACATTGTATCTAGCCTATTTTTATTTTACAGGCAAGTTTGTATTTATTTTAACTAGGTACAATAGTTACTAAATAGTTATTAACTATTTAATAACTACCTAGCTAAAATAAATACAAATTGACCTGTAAAATAAAACCTAACCTAAGTTAACACCTAGCACTACACTATAATTAAACAAATTAACTAAATTGACAACAATTAAATACATTAAATTAAATTAGCTAAGTACAAAACCCCCCCCACTAAATTACAGAAAATAATAAAGAAATTACAGATTTTTAAACTAATTACACCTAATCTAATAGCCCTATCAAAATAAAAAAAGCACCCCCAAAATAAAAAAAAACCCTAGCCTAAACTAAACTATCAATAGCCCTTAAAAGGGCCTTTTGCGGGGCATTGCCGCAAAGAAATCAGCTCTTTTACCTGTAAAAAAAACATACAAACAACCCCCCAACAGTAAAACCCACCACCCATACAACCAACCCCCAAATAAAATACTAACTAAAAAAACCTAAGCTCCCCATTGCCCTGATAGGGCATTTCGATGGGCATTGCCCTTAAAAGGGCAGTTAGCTCTATTGCGGCCCAAACCCCTAATCTAAAAATAAAACCCACCAATACACCCTTAAAAAAACCTAACAATAACCCCCTGAAGATCGACTTACAGTTGTGAAGACCGGACATCCATCCTCAAGGAAGCGGCAGAAGTCTTCATCCAACCGGGCCGAAGTCCTCAACGAAGCCGGGAGAAGTCTTCATCCAAGCCGGACGAAGTGGTCCTCCAGATGGGCAGAAGTCTTCATCCAGACGGCATCTTCTATCTTCATCCATCCGACGCGGAGCGGCTCCATCTTCAAGGCATCCGACGCGGAGCATCCTCGGAGTCTTATAAGGGCAATGCCCATTGAAATGCCCTTTTCAGGGCAATGGGGAGCTTAGTTTTTTTTAGTTAGGGTCTTATTTGGGGGGTTGGTTGTGTGGGTGGTAGGTTTTACTGTTGGGGGGTTGTTTATATTTTTTTTTAAAGGTAAAAGAGCTGATCTATTTTGGGCAATGCCCTGCAAAAGGCCCTTTTAAGGGCTATTGATAGTTTAGTTTAGGCTAGGGTTTTTTTTATTTTGGGGGGGCTTTTTTTATTTTGATAGGGCTATTAGATTAGGTGTAATTAGTTTAAAAATCTTGTAATTTGTTTATTATTTTCTGTAATGTAGTGTTTTTTTTGTACTTAATCTAATTTAATTTAATTTATTTAATTGTTGTTAATTTATTTAATTTATTTAATTATAGTGTAGTGTTAGGTGTTAGTGTAACTTAGGTTAGATTTTATTTTACAGGTCAGTTTGTATTTATTTTAGCTAGGTAGTTATTAAATAGTTAATAACTATTTAGTAACTATTCTACCTAGTTAAAATAAATACAAACTTGCCTGTGAAATAAAAATAAACCCTAAGCTAGATACAATGTAACTATTAGTTATATTTTAGCTATCTTAGGGTTTATATTATAGGTAATTATTTAGTTATTAATAGTAAGTTTTCTTTAGATTTATTGTAATTATATTTAAGTTAGGGGGTGTTAGGGTTAGTGTTAAACTTCAGTTTAAGGGTTAATACATTTAGTATAGTGGCGGCGACATTGGGGCGGCAGATTAGGGGTTAATAAGTGTAGGTAGGTGGCGGCGATGTTAGGGACGGCAGATTAGGGGTTAATAATATTTAATTAATGTTTGCGAGGCGGGAGTGCGGCGGTTTAGGGGTTAATATGTTTATTATAGTGGCGGCGACGTTGGGGGCAGCAGATTAGGGAATAATAAGTGTAGGTAGGTGGCAGCGACATTGGGGGTGGCAGATTAGGGGTTAATAAATATAATGTAGGTGTTGGTGATGTTGGAAGCAGCAGATTAGGGGTTCATAAATATAATGTAGGTGGCGGCGGCGTCCGGAGCAGCAGATTAGGGGTTAAAAATTTTATTTTAGTGTTTGCGATGCGGGAGAGCCTCGGTTTAGGGGTTAATAGGTAGTTTATGGGTGTTAGTGTACTTTTTAGCACTTTAGTTATGAGTTTTATATTACAGCGTTGTACCATAAAACTCTTAACTACTGACTTTAAAATGCGTTAGGACTCTTGACAGGGTAGGGTGTACCGCTCACTTTTTGGCCTCCCAGGACAGACTCGTAATACCGGCGCTATGGAAGTCTCATAGAAAAAAGACTTTACGAAGTTTACGTAAGTCGTTTTGCGGTAAGGCCAAAGAAGTGTGCAGTGACCCTAAACCTTCAAGACTCATAATACCAGCGGGCGTAACAAAGCAGCGTTAGGACCTCTTAACGCTGCTTTTTCAGCCTAACGCACAACTCGTAATCTAGCCGACTGTTTTAGTTTGTTGTTATTAATGGAGTAGACAAGGCTACCCACAGTCATTATGTTAGTAAACATTTTGTCAAGCAATTAGAGGCAGATATGTGGCAGGGTTAGGTTTGAGAAGCCTGCCATTTGCACTATCAGTTCTCATAATTGGAAAACTACATTTTCTGAATTAAATTACAGGAAAGGGAACAAAATCATTGTAAAGATTTTTATAGGGCTATATTTTATTAGGTTGTGGTTTCAAAGAGCAAAATCAGCCATTTTGTATACAAAAATAAACCTACAGAAACAATTTCTCATACATTTTATAATCTGCAGCAGATATGACAAGTCATTGGAAACACATTAAGGAGAAACCAATTTTGCTGTACACTGTCCCTTTAAAGGGATAGTAAACACCAAAAATGTTATTATTTAAAAAGATAGGTAAACCCTTTATTTACCATTCTCCAGTTTTAGATAACCAACACTTTTATAGAAAAAAACTTTTTACCTCTTTAGCTTCTGCTGACTGCCTCCTTATCTCAGATCTTTTGACAGACTTGCATTTCAGGCAGTTAGTGCTGACTCTTGAATAACTTCACATACGTGAGCACAGTGTTATCTATATGAAACACATGAACTAACACCCTCTAGCTGTGATAAAAATGTCAAATGCATTCATTTAAGAGGCGGCCTTCAAGAGCTCAGAATTTAGCATATGAGCCTACCTAGGTTTAGTTTTTAACTAAGAATAACAAGAGAACAAAGCAAATTTGATTATAAAAGTAAATTACAAAGTTGTTTAAAATGACATGCTCTATATGGATCATGAAAGTTTAATTTGGATTTTACTATCCCTTTACACAGATACATATATACATTTGACCCCTTCTCAGCCCCGCCCCTTATAATATTCCATATCTCTTTGATTTTGCCACAAAACCCTTTTTCACTTATAAACCTTTGTTTCCTGTCTAAATATAACTTAAAACCTTTTTTTTTATCAAAGCATTTTCATGTGTTTTGTTACACAAACTGGCAAGTATTAATGGTTTCATTTAGGGCCCAGAAGGTGCTACATTTTACAGTAGTATTTGGATTGCACTTGAGAGCAAAGTTTAACTCATCACTTGTAACATAAACGCAATCAGCACACGAAAATCACTCCCTTCGCTTTCCATTAAAAGCACAGGACTCACTAAAGAAGTTTAGTCTTTGCTAAAGGGACACGGAGCATAAAAAAGTAAACATCGTTCCAATTTACTTCTATTTTCAATTCTGCTTCATTCTTGTGATATCTCTTATTGAAGGAGCAGAAATGCACTACTGGGATCCAGGTGAACACATTGGTAAGCCAATGACAGGCGCCATATATGTGCAGCCACCAATCAGCAGCTAGCTCCCATCTCCTTAGCCTACCTAGGTATGAATTTCAATAAAGGATACCGAGAGAATGAAGCAAATTAGATAATAGAAGTAAATGGGAAAATTGTTTAAAATCACATGCTCTGTCTGAATTATGAAATAAACATTTAAGGTTTTCATATCCCTTTAAGATGATCTGAATACATTATTTTAACTATCCACTTGTGTGTTATTTTTTGCACAAGGCCACTCAAACGATATTGCCCCTTGCACTACATAGTGTGTTACTGGGGATGTTTACTATGTATTCATTGTCAAGAGAGAGCTTCAGTCTTTCAGATTAATGACTGGTACACATTCAGTGCCGGGACTTAGCAATATTTAACCATGTTTCTTAGACTTATCAGCCTAATTGTTAAGAACCTTTCAAGAAAAGCACATGCTATGCTATTGTCCATTAGAATTGGGTAACAAAGCTTGTCACACCCCATGCAGTAAGACATTTATATTAGTTGTGTTCAGAATGATCTATTAGGCGGCCCGTTCTGATACTAAACATAACATTTGCATTGCATATTCCAAAAGGATCCTATGCAAGGTTTGCACAGCTACCCCTTAGAGAGGAGACCATTGTAAAGAATTGTTTCAACATTCTGTTCAGATGCTGCTGGCCTTGTGGGGATGAAGGATTGGAGAGAGAAGGGTGGCATGTTTGCCTTGTCAGTCAATAGGATTTCTACTGTTTAGGTTAAGAGTGAGGTTCGTTTGAACTTTAATCTGGCACACTCCCAGAAGGCTTCCTGTAAATTTGTATGGTCACTTACATTAAAGCAGAGGCTTCCTCTCCTCATTAGAGGTGGAATATTCATGTACATTACTGTAAAATATTGATTCTCCTTTTCCTAAGGGATAATTGCCCAGCTGTTGGCTCAGCTTTAACTAACAAGCTTTGCTCAGCTGTTATTCCGTCAACACTAAGGAACAGTTGTATAAGTATATATGTATATATGTGTATGTATATGTAGACCTATATCTATTACTACATCACTTAGGTGAGGACCACTAGTATGTATACAGAGGGCTGTGAAGTATCACTGTAGCTTTACCAGTTAGGGACAGTTTCAAGTTAGAAAATAAAAAAGTTACTAGGCCACTCAATATTAAAGAAAGGAAAAAGCCTAAATTCTTGCTGGCATAGTGATCTAGTGAATTTTTTTTATTAGTTCACTATTTCTTGGCTAGTAAGAACTTGAAAATAGCTTCTACGTTGGTAACTTTGTGTAAGCTATTCATATGTATTTAAGTTAAAGGGATGTTAAATGTTAAAGAGATAGTAAATTAATTTTAAAATGCAGCAATCAATTTTAAGCCCACCACTCAAGTTGTGTGCTGCCCTTCACACTGGCTGCCCTGTACCTGTCAGAAGTCTAGCCAATCAGGCATTACAAAAAAGTTGTTTTATATGGGTTTTTTTTTTATATTTTATTAAAAAAACTCTTAATTATTTAAGAACTGTCCCTTTAATTCATAAACAGGTTTCTTTTCTTTTTTAGGATAGTTGCATGTATAGTTATTTGTAATTATTTTAATATTAGTTTTTTTTATCATTGTCTTCTCTTATTATACATAAGATATTTGTTTTTTGAAAAATAGATTTCAGTGTCTTTAAAGGGATAGTTTACTCAAATATTTTTAAATGCAATAAAGTCATCCATTATTGCTGTTAGTATGCCCTCAAGTTTTAAGTTAAGTTTCCCTATGTGTGGTTTTTTTATCTACATTTTTTACTTACCTTTCCATAGAGAAAAAAAAACAAAAAAACAACTTTACGTACATACAGAACAGATATGTTTGCATGGGATATGCAAACATATCTGTATGTAAGTAAAGTTCTTTTTTGTAGTAGTTGGCTTGCTGGCGCTATCTAGCTCTGTGGTCCACTAGTGATGGGAAGTCTGATTCATTTAGATGAATTGATTAATTTTGGATGGTTTGTTTAAATGAACCAGTTCATGAACTCATTAATTTGTTTACTTGATCCTAAAAAGACTGAATATCTTTTTATTTGGGTGTTTTGTGTCTTTCTACGCTATGGTTCACTAGTGTGCAAGGCAACCAAGGAACATCACTATGGTTCACTAGTGTGCAAGGCAACCAAGGAACATCACTATGGTTCACTAGTGTGCAAGGCAACCAAGGAACATCACTATGGTTCACTAGTGTGCAAAGCAGCCAAGTAACATCACTATGGTTCCCTAGTGTGCATGTGCAAGGCAGCCAAGGAACATACCTATGGTTCACTAGTGTGCAAGGCAGCCAAGGAACATTACTATGGTTCACCAGTGTGCATGTGCAAGGCAGCCAAGGAGCATCACTATGGTTCCCTAGTGTGCATGTGCAAGACAGACAAGGAACATCACTATGGTTCACTATGTGCATAATCAAGGCAGCCAAGGAACATCACTATGGTTTACTAGTGTGCATGTGCAAGGCAGCCAAGGAACATACCTATGGTTCACTAGTGTGCAAGGCAGCCAAGGAACATTAATATGGTTCACTAGTATGCATGTGCAAGGCAGCCAAGGAGCATCACTATGGTTCCCTAGTGTGCATGTGCAAGGTAGCCAAGGAATATCACTATGGTTTACTAGTGTGCATGTGCAAGGCAGCCAAAAAACATCACTATGGTTCACTAGTGTGCATGTGCAAGGTAGCCAAGAAACATCACTATGGTTCACTAGTGTGCAAGTGCAAGGCAGCCAAGAAACGTCACTATGGTTCACTAGTGTGCATATGCAAGGCAGCCAAGGAACATCACTATGGTTCGCTAGTGTGCATGTGCAAGGCAGCCAAGGAACATCACTATGGTACACTAGTGTGCATGTGCAAGGCAGCCAAGGAACATCACTATGGTTCACTAGTGTGCATGTGCAAGGCAGCTAAGGAACATCACTATGGTTCACTAGTGTGCATGTGCAAGGCAACCAAGGAACATCACTATGGTACACTAGTGTGCATGTGCAAGGCAGCTAAGGAACATCACTATGGTTCACTAGTGTGCATGTGCGAGGCAGCCAAGGAACATCACTATGGTACACTAGTGTGCATGCGCAAGGCAGCCAAGGAACATCACTATGGTACACTAGTGTGCATGCGCAAGGCAGCCAAGGAACATCACTGAAAGTGTAAACACAGAGCTGAGCTGAATTAAATATTGACTGTGTTCCTTACTGTTTAGAATTCTTCACAAGCTTCTTCTGACTGCTGGTGCCCGTCAGATTGTGATTGGCCCAAAGTGCCTGTTCTCTGTGCAGCACTGTGAGGCTAATTTATGGACAAGGATAATTAATATGTGTATTATTTTAATTTTAGATGGTTTGTTTTTGGAAATGCATTTATGTATGAATTACATCTAAATTAATTGATCAGTCTCAGGAAAGATACATGGTATGTTGCGGTTGTTAAGGGGTTAAATAATAAAAGTTAGCGTAGAACCAGTAAGCAAACAATTGTTAGACTATAATGGGGGTTAACCCCTTAGTGACCAGAGCACTTTTCCATTTTCTGTCCGTTTGGGACCAAGGCTATTTTTACATTTTTGCGGTGTTTGTGTTTAGCTGTAATTTTCTTCTTACTCATTTACTGTACCCACACATATTATATACCGTTTTTCTCGCCATTAAATGGACTTTCTAAAGATACCATTATTTTCATCATATCTTATAATTTACTATAAAAAAAATTATAAAATATGAGGAAAAAATGGAAAAAAACACACTTTTTCTAACTTTGACCCCCAAAATCTGTTACATATCTAAAACCACCAAAAAACACCCATGCTAAATAGTTTCTAAATTTTGTCCTGAGTTTAGAAATACCCAATGTTTACATGTTCTTTGCTTTTTTTGCAAGTTATAGGGCCATAAATACAAGTAGCACTTTGCTATTTCCAAACCATTTTTTTCCAAAATTAGCGCTAGTTACATTAGAACACTGATATCTTTCAGGAATCCCTGAATATCCCTTGACATGTATATATTTTTTTTTAGTAGACATCCCAAAGTATTGATCTAGGCCAATTTTGGTATATTTCATACCACCATTTCACCGCCAAATGCGATCAAATACAAAACATTGTTCACTTTTTCACAAATTTTTTCACAAACTTTAGGTTTCTCACTGAAATCATTTACAAACAGCTTGTGCAATTATGGCATAAATGGTTGTAAATTCTTCTCTGGGATCCCCTTTGTTCAGAAATAGCACACATATATGGCTTTGGCGTTGCTTTTTGGTAATTAGAAGGCCGCTAAATGCCACTGCGCACCACAAGTGTATCATGCCCAGCAGTTAAGGGGTTAATTAGGGAGCTTTTAGGGAGCTTGTAGGGTTAATTTTAGCTTTAGTGTAGTGTAGTAGACAACCCCAAGTATTGATCTAGGCACATTTTGGTATATTTCATGCCACCATTTCACCGCCAAATGCGATCAAATTAAAAAAAACGTAAAATTTTTCACAATTTTAGGTTTCTCACTGAAATCATTTACAAACAGCTTGTGCAATTATGGCACAAATGGTTGTAAATGCTTGTCTGGGATCCCCTTTGTTCAGAAATAGCAGACATATATGACTTTGGCGTTGCTTTCTGGTAATTAGAAGGCCACTAAATCCTGTTGCGCCTCACACGTGTATTATGGCTAGCAGTGAAAGGGTTAATTAGGGAGTTTGTAGTGAGCTTGCAGGGTTAATTTTAGCTTTAGTGTAGAGATCAGCCTCCCATCTGACACATCCCACCCCCTGATCCCTCCCAAACAGCTCCCTTCCCTCCCCCACCCCACAATTGTCCCCGCCATCTTAAGTACTGGCAGAAAGGGTTTTTAAAAAAAAATGAATTTTTTTTAGCATATTTACATATGCTACTGTGTAGGATCCCCCCCTTAGCCCCCAACCTCCCTGATCCCCCCCAAAACCGCTCTCTAACCCTCCCCTCTGCCTTATTGGGGGCCATCTTGGGTACTGGCAGCTGTCTGCCAGTACCCAGTTTACAATAAAAAGTGCTTTTTTTTGTTTTTTTTTGTTTTTTTCTGTAGTGTAGCTTCCCCCAACCCCCACCCCCCACAAACAAACCCCCACCACCTTGCTGATTGTTTAGATTTTATTTTTATTATATTTTTTATTTCCCCATTTTCTGCAGTGTAGCGGTTCCCACCCGCTCCCTCCCCGTGCACGCGCCCGCCCCCACCCTCCCGTGCACACGCGCGCGCCCGTGCGCGCCCCCAGCCACCCCCGCCAACGATCCCGCCCCCCTTCAGATCCACATGGCCATCGATGGCCGCCTCCCGGTCCAGCTCCCACCCACCAACGCAGGTAGCCACCGATCTCCGGTGCAGAGAGGGCCACAGAGTGGCTCTCTCTGCACCGGATGGCTTACAAAGGTTATTGCAGGATGCCTCCATATCGAGGCATCACTGCAATAACCGGAAAGCAGCTGGAAGCGAGCAGGATCGCTTCCAGCTGCTTTCCACACTGAGGACGTGCAGGGTACGTTCTCAGGCATTAACTGCCTTTTTTCTGAGGACGTACCCTGCACGTCCTCAGTCGTTAAGGGGTTAAAGGGACATTCCAGTAAAAAATGTAATGCACATAGATGAATTACATCTTTGGATAGAAACATATTTGCAGTACACATGTATTAGCAACAATGCTTCTAGTATAAGATATAACTGTTTTAGTGTTAAAATTTTTTTTGCATGTGCATGTGAAGCATAGCTAGATATTTTCAGTGCACCAGCATTCTAAATACTGCAGATGCTCAGAGCATCAGTGGGGCTTGTATCATTCCTGCAATTAACAAATTGAGTCTTACCAGATGGTACAAACATTGTAGGCTCTCTGAGCAAGTGCTGTGTTTAAAATGCTGCATAAGTGCATACTTAAAGGGACAGTCACGTCAAAATTAAACTTTCATGATTCAGATAGGGCATGAAATTTAAAACAAACTTTCCAATTTACTTTTGTCATCAAATTTGTTTGTTGGTATTCTTTGTTGAAAGCTAAACCTAGGTAGGCTCATATGCTAATGTCTAAGCCCTTGAAGACTGCCTCTTATCTCAGAGCAATTTATTAGCTTTTCACAATTATACATCATGTGTATCATAAAGATACTATTTTGCTCAATCCCATGGAGTTATTTATCAGTCAGCACTGATTGGTTAAAATGCAAGTCTTTCAAAAGTAATTAAATAAGGGGGCAGTTTGAAGAGGCTTAGATACAAGGTAATCACAGAGTTAAAAAGTATATTAATATAACTGTGTTAGTTATGCAAAACTGGGGAATGGGTAATAAGGGGATTATCTCTAAGGGGGGTAATTGTCAAGTAGACTGTCACTTTCAGTACACTTTTGAAACAGCTATAGCTTTTATTACAAACATTTTTGCTAATACATGTATATTAAAAAAATGTTTCTATTCAAAACTGAAATGCACCCATGTGGATTCCAATTTTTGCTAAAATGTCCCTTTAAGCATTTACTTTCCCTTTAATATTTCCTACTTTGTAAGCATCACAGTAGTGAGGGAAGTGCTAGCAATGCACAAATGAGTATAGAATAAGACCCTTGCTTTAAGCAATGTTTCTTCTGCTAATATTTAGCGGGAAGTAAAGCAGCCAATCAGACGCCATACCACCTGTCCCATACAAAATAATCCGCTCTGCTTCAGCTGCATTTATATCTGTGTGACAGGTTGCACATGAGATGTTGTACACCTTGTCCTGTCACACAGATATAATACCAGCTAAAGCAGAGCAGCAGGTGCGTGATCTGCTTACTTTTTGTGGGGCAAGTGGTACAGCATTTGATTGGCTGCACTGTTCTCCAAAGTCTAAAAAAAAAAAGTGTTTTGCTTTCCTTATAATTATTTGTGAGTTTTTAGCATTCTCCCCATAAGCTAAATTTGATATTTATTACAATACTTACAAACAAACATTTACTGTTGCTTTAATGAGATATTTAAAAAATAGTTTTTTTGGCATACTTTATTACAGTTGGATTTTACTTATGTTCTTTACTATTTACATGCTAGAAATGTACAGAATATTTCAAGGTAACAGCAGTATGTGCTTGTGGAGTAGCTTAGAGTGGGTCTCCATATGCACTAAATAGGGGCAGTTAGGTGAGTGTTTGCCAGAGATGGGAGGAGATAAGATGCTGTAAGGACGGAATAACAATGGGATAAAATAATGAGATGGACCTAAGACCTAAAGTGACTAGTGCTAAAACAAAGGCTGGCCTAGTGACATCTGCCACTCTTTGATTGATTCCTTCATTTTACCAAATGTCCAGATTTTGCTTTTTACTCCCAAAGTTCTTGTTCTTCAAAGATGTTATTGTGTTGGGTCTTTCATTTTCAACTTACAGAAATACTTGTTTTATTGCAAGATAAATCAACCATAGCACATTGTGTTCATTGCACCTGATAACTCCCAAAGTGCTGCAAATCCCTTAAACGCACTACAGAGAAATTCCAGAATAATAATAGTAAATAATTTGCACATTTATTCACACGGCACAGCTTCATGGTTTATGGAGACACGTTCAATTCTGTTATTGTCTGACCCCTAGTCTATATTCTTTTTATATTTCATGGAAATCATTGCACTATGTTTGTAATTGTATATATTTGCCCTACAAAATCAGTTCTCATTATCATTTAGTTATAAAGTGCTGCTCTATTTAATGCTGATACTAATTCATGGTGAAAAAAATACAGATGCATAACACAAACTTATTAAGACAACACATACAAGAGGATGAGTTAATGCCAATAACCTATAGGAATAAAGAGAAAAAAACTATATTTTCTCTAAAGTTAATTAAAAAGAATTCATGTGATGATGCTTAATTAGCTGCACTTTACTGAAGATTCTGACAATAAATATAAATGTACTTTTCAGTTTAAGAGGGACAGAATTTAACAGTGTTGAAAAATAAGCACCGATTTCTATGTAATTCTGTTGTCTTCTACTACAAAGATTATTCCCCTGCACCATCCGAAAGAAACTTGTTATATGCACAGTATGTCTGACTTACTTAGACATAGTAGGTACTAACTGCAGCCCTAAGGCCATAAGCAATACAAGATATAGGAAGCAATTGGCTTCATACTGTGTTGCTGGTAGACTATTTCAATCAAGAAAATGGACATTTGCATGACACAAGCAAAATCTTTTACTATATTAACTGGCTCCCATTTATATTGAATTGACATTTAACAATATGGTAATGAATACAATATACATACAAACGTATATACTCCATCAGGCAAACTTCACGGTAGAATGTAGGCGTATTTATAGGGTATACAGACACATAATTACAACTGATAGACACTGTTAAATTTTTTAAAATGTAGATACTTTTATAATAATGTTAACAAAATAAGTTGAATTGCTATTAGATACATTTAGAATATTCCTAATACAATAATTGTAATTGCTATTAGATACATTTAAAATATAGCTAATAAAATAAGTTTAATTGTTATGAGATACATTTATAATATTACTATTTTTTTTAATAGCTATTAGATACATTTATAACATTGCTAATAAAATAATTGTAATTGCTATATGATAATTATTAAAAAGTGAATCCAGCTTTCATATGTATGTTGTTCTTTTGTAATACATTGTTTAAAGTCTAAACTGGCATGTTACAATAGCCATTTTATTCCAAACACTAAAGTAAAATTAGATACATAAAAAAATGGAATAAAACATTAAAATAACACCTGATATGGTTTGGTTTGATACAGTAATCATAAGACTTCCCGCAACACCTGAATTAAAGGGACAAGAAACTTTGCATATTCTTTCATGATTCAGATAGCACACACAATTTAAACAACTTTCCATTTGACTCCTTTTATCAAATTTGCTTCATTCTCTTGGTATCTTTTGTTGATGGAGCAACAATGCATTACTGGTTACTAACTGAACACATGGGTGAGTCAAAGATAAGAGGCAAATATGTGCTGCTTCCAATTAACAACTAGCTCCCAGTAGTGCTCTTGAGCATACCTAGGTATTCTTTTAACAAAGGATATTAAGAGAATAAAGATAATGTAATAATAAATGTACATTGGAAAGGTGTTTAAATTTGCATATTCTATCTAAATCATGAAAGTTTAATTTTGACTTTACTGTCCTTTTAAAATAAACCATTGGTCTAGTTTTAATGATTTTTTATGGACTTCCTTTTAAGACTCTTGTCTTCCAAGTAAAGTATAATTTTCTGTACCCTTTATAAAACTTCTTATATTAATACAAGAACACTGTATGACAGTTTGACAGAATTTATTGGTTCTATTTTAAAAGCCAGTCTATAAGAAGAAATATGGTATAAATTTGTTAAAAAATTTAAATTAGTAAAAGACATAGATGCAAAATAAAATTAAACATCTACACAAGAATATAATAAAAACAGAAAAAGTGCATGCAGTCTCATGAGGATATTCTCAAGGATTTCCATGGACCATCAGAGTAAAAACATATGCAGCTGTAACAAAACTATTACACAGAAGTTAATTAATTCGATATTGATAACGATGATGATGATGATGACTGCCTAATGAGATGTTGTTTTCTTAAAGGGATAGAAAAGTCAAAATTAAACTAGCAGGATTCAGATAGAGCATGTAATTGTATGACACTTTTAAATTCACTTCTATGATCAAATGTGCTTTGCTATCTTGGTATCCATTGTTGAAAAAGAACAAACACATATCCTACACTAGTGGGAGCTAGCTGCTGATTGGTGCCTGCACACATTTGTCTCTTGTGATTGGCTAACTAGATGTGTACAGCTAGCTACTAGTGCAATGCTGTTCCTTCAGGAAAGGATAACAAAATAATGAAGCACATTTGGTAATAGAAGTAAATTGGAAAATTGTTTAAAATTCTATGTTTTGACTGAATCATGAAAGAAAATTTTGGGGTTTCCTATCCCTTTAAAGGGACATTATACACTCATTTTTTTTCTTTGCATACATTTTTTGTAGATGATCTTTTTATATAGCCCATAAAGTTTTTTTTTTTTTTTAAATGTATAGTTTTGCTTATTTATTTTTTTGTTTAAATCTTTTTATTGAATTTTCCAAAATAAAATTACAATCTGCAATCATTTCATCTTGTCAATTTTACAAGTATGCTAAAGATTTTGACAGTCTTAATCAAAGTTCATGACTAACAATCTCTAAATTTTCCATGTTATATATTCCAACTTGAGATTACACAGATTTATTGAATTACACAGTTATTATAACATTTAATTTTCCATTAAACCATTGTGAACCACTCTGTGGTATAAACTTAAAGGTACGGTCATTGTACCTCTTTACATGTCACATCAACATTACCAATGACATTTGCACCAGAAGAATTGTTTGCTTCTGTTTCTCGTCTAGCTAAATGTCTTGTTCTATGATCAGCTTCAAGGTACATAATATATGGTTGCAACTGATTTATAAAGCTGTCTTTATTATTTAAGAGGAAAGCAGACACACTAGACATATTATAGTGGTATTCAATCTTTCTTTTAATGTAATCAAAATCAGGAGGTTCTTGATTCCAAAATCTAGCTATACATAAACGTGTAGTGGTACAAATCATAGCTATTAGTTTAGAGAATTTCTTCAATATACCCTCTACTGGGAAATGAAGTAGAGCTTGCTCTGGTGTCAGGGTAATTTCTTTATCTAATATTAAGCTAAGAAATTCTGAGGTCTGATCCGAAATCCTTCTAACTTTACTACAATACTCCCATTTATGAATATATGAACCAGCTTCTCCACACCCCCTATAACAAAGGTAAGTACTCACATCTTCTGATTTAGCATATCTTGTGGGATAGATATACCATTTATATGTAACTTTTAAGTAATTTTCTTTCAATGTTGCATTTGGAGAAAAAGACAGACCTCTGTTAATATTTGTTATCCAAGTTTCTTCTGGCCATGTTTTATCTAGCTCCTTTTCCCATTTCAACATAATGGAAGTTTTCTTCTCTTTATTTACCACGTTAAATATTGGATATAGTATGGATATTAAACCTTTTTTAGAGTTTTTACTTAGACATAATGTTTCGAACAAAGTGGTATTAGATGCTTTGTCGTGTCCTAGTATTTTTTGTATTCTAGATTTTAATTGAAGGTAGGGAAACCAAATATTTTGTTCTGGTGTACCTAGATCTGCATATTGTTCTAAATTGATGATTTTATCATTTATAATAACGTCTGCGATTCTGTACATCCCTTATTATACCACTTCTGTTGGACAAGTACATTTAATGCCGTTCTGAGTGGTATTAGTGGGGTGATCTTCAATCTATTACTAAGTAAAGGGTATGTTAGTGTCAGCTTATCCCATATAAAGGTAGTATGATTGATTGAAGCATATTGTTTTATATAGGGTGGTCTATCATGTTTACTCGCCCATAGAAGTTTGTCTAAATTACCCAAACCTGCAATATCCTTTGTGGTGTGTTGCCTATCTTATACCATTGAGTAGTTTGGGCCATTCTTGCCGAATAATAATATGATTTTAGATCTGGCAGTCCTAATCCTCCCCCACTTTTATATTTCATCATCAAGATTTTGTTTATCCTTGCTCGTTTTCCCTGCCATACAAACTGTAATAGTTCCCTTTGTATTTTATGTAGCTCTGGTGTTGGTATTTAAATCAGTAATGATCGAAATAGATAAAGTAATTTGGGCAAGATTGTCATTTTAACTGTTATGATTCTGCCATAAAGGGGGATATTGTGTTTAGTCAATTTAGCTAATAGATTTCTAATTGAAGTGAACATACAAATATAATTATCTCTATATAATGTGTGTACATCATTAGTAAGATTAATCCCTAAATATTTAAGAGAATTCTTGGACCAAGAGAATGCAAAGTTTAGCTCTAATATTTTTTTCACATGCTGGGGCATTTTTAAGCTTATTGACCAAATTTGTTTAATAAAGTGGTGGGAGAGAAAGTAAGGGTTTAGATAACGACAGAATAATGTCATCCACAAATAACGAAATTTTATATTCATTGTTGCCAAATAATATGCCTGCTATATCTGGATCATCTCTAATTTTAACTGTTAGTGGCTCAATACAAATAGCAAAGAGGAGTGGGGATAGCGGGCATCCCTGCCTTGGACCATTACAAATTCTTATTTATTTCGATTAATATCCCAAAACTCTAATAAATGCTTCAGGCTTTGAATATAACTTAGTTAGAGCATCATAGAATGGTCCTTTAATCCCTATCTTTTTTTTTTAAATTCTTATTTATTACAGGAAACAGATTCAACATGATACAAATAATCAAAGCAGATTGGATACATCTCACAGTACATCCATTTTCTTGTTCCACCCCTCATTAGGCAGGGTATACTGAAATGATTCATTCAGACTATTCAACACAGAGGATGGTATAAGGGTATCTCCTGATTGTCCCAATAGATAATGTTATATCATAATAAAGTCCTTTATGATCTAACCTTTATAAAGTCCTTTATCATCTGTTTCCATTTTAAACATAACTACATAACAATTTAAGTAACAAACAAGCTAACTAATTAGTAGGAATGGGGAAAGAGGGGGAAGGGAGAGAGAATAAAAAAAAATTAAACTTCAAATTGCACCACATTATTAAAAAAGCATTTCCTCAGTTGGGGAAGGGGTAGTATTTTGATTCTCCCCTTGCTCGCATAAGGTTTGCCACTTCCCTCCAATGTTAAGCTGAAGCATCACCTCTGAGTGGAGGAAAGGCCTCAAGATTTGTTTTTCAAATCTGTACTGAACGTAGTGATGAGGGGGCACCATTTTTTTCCAGAAAGGCCGCAATCTGCGGACTGTATCCAGCCTCACATCATGCTGCTCTGCGTACAATTGTCTTATCAGCAGGTGTTTAAACTGTGCTATTCTTGGGGTTGTTTGGATATCCATCTAGCTAGGATACAATGTCTCGCTAATAATGTACACATCGTAAGTATCCGATGGTGCTGCTAGTATGTATCATCCCATTTAAAGAGGTAAACCTCAGCTGTGGTGAACTCTATTTCAATATTAAATGTAATCTTTACCCAATATTGAAAATGGCCCCAGAAGCATCTAATAATTGGACATGTAAAAAGTAATGCAGAAAGTTGGGGGCTGCACTGCTACACTTAATACATTGATTGGGGTGTTGGTTATTCCATTTTGACAATCTGTGTGGTATAATATAGTCCTTGTGTAGCAGTCTAATTTGTGCTTCTCTGTAAGTAACCGGGAGTGTTGCTTGCTTTGCGAGCTCTAGGCTGTCTTTCAGGTCCTGCACCGTCACCGTTATGGGGATGTCAGTAGCTAATTTCGCCAGCATATTGGTTTGTATTAGAATTTCATTCTCTTTTATTAGTTGTGTATAGAACTGCGAGAGGGAAAGCGTCCCACAAGAAACAAAGTCTGAGCAATGGCAAAGGGCGATTTGTCCCAGAAGCCAGTATTAGATGCCTGCAAAGATGCCACATAATGCCGCAGCTGCAAGTATGCATAAAAATGCCGATTCGGGACCCAGAATTTGGTCTTCAACTCCTGGAAGGATCATATAGTATGGAGCAGTGGGTCCAGTACGTCCCCCACCACTCTAATGTCGAGAGTTCCCCAAATGTGAAATGGCTCATGTTCATTCCCCGCTGGGAAGTCTGTGTTCTCGACAATAGGTATATATCTCGGGGAGGGATTGTGCACTTTCAGATATTTGTGCATCAAGTGCCACACTTTCAGCGGGTCACAATATAGTACACTATTGACAACTGGAAGTGGCAGGAAAGTCAATTTTGCATAGGGAAGGTAGGCTGGAGCCAAAGGTGCTATAATCGCCTCCTCCAGCTTTGCATCACAGAAATGGCTCGTATTTAGTTGCCAATCGGTAACCAGCCTAGCTAAAGCTGCCCAATTGTACAATTTTAGACTTGGAAGGCCCAGGCCTCCTCCTAGATATGGAAGGTGTAATTTATCCGCAGCTATCTGTGGCTTGCCTCCCCTCCAAACGAATCATGACACCCCACGCAAGAGCACATCCAGATCCCTTTTTGTCATCAAGAACGGCAGCATAAGCATTGGGTAGAGAATCTTAGGTAGAATTGTCATTTTGATCAGGCTGACACGGCCCAACAGACCCAAAGGGAGGTTAGCCCAGTTTGTCAGCTGGGATGCCAGCTCCAAACATCTGTTCGATATGTTTAGATCATACATTTTGGATGGGTCTCTATGAAGTTTAATGCCCAGATAGGTAAGTCCCTCTGAGACCTCCACAAATGGATAGTTGTGTTTCAAGTTCGGGTGTCTATACAGCCATAACACCTCCGATTTGGAGGTGTGTATCCTGTTTCCCGAAAAGGTGCCAAAGTCAGCGATCGTGTGTAAGATGCGTGGCACGTGTGTGGATGGTGTGTCTACAAAAAGTAACATATCATCAGCGTATAACGCCAAATGTAAGTGGATCCCCCTCACTGTGATCCCTGGGAAGATCTGTTGTAACTTCAGAGCGAGAGGCTCCAGTGCCAGGTTAAACAACAGTGGCGATAAGGGGCAACCCTGTCTGGTGCCTCTCTGCAACTGGAAATCAGGTGAAAAAAGCCCATTGGAGATAACCTATGCTACCGGGTAGTGATACATTTTGCCTATGACTTCAAGGAACGGACCCCTAAAACCAAATCTTTGCATGGTATCCAACAGATGAGGCCATTCCACTTGGTCGAAGGCCTTCTCTGCATCCAAGGATAGCAGGAAGGCCTCTGGCAGGTCTCCCAGGCCCCTCCCTTGTCCTCGAGCCCAGCAATGGTCTATAACCTGCAGAACTCTGCAAAGGTTTACTACTGATGAGCGCTTGATAACAAAACCCGTCTGGTCTGGATGTACCAAGTCTGGGAGTATCACTTTTAATCTATTTGCCATGATTTTCATGAACAACTTGTAGTCCGTGTTCAACAGAGATTTTGGTCTGTAGGACTCTGGTACGGAGCGGTCTTTACCCAGTTTGGGAACAAGGGTAATGTGTGCTGACGTGAAATTTTTGGAGGGGTACGTCTTGGTTTGTAAGAAGGCATTGTATAGCCTGGTCAGTGTGGGTGTAATCTGAGGCTGAAGGGACTTCTCAGTATGAATTCTTCAAGTTGGCGGGTGTTGATTTTCTGTTGCCAAGTAGCTTCTCACGGCTTGTGGTGAGTGGAAGAACTTAACGCCATACGGAGTTTGCATACGTAATTTCGCTGGAAACAAAAGCGCTATCTGTCGTCCTTGCTCATGCAGCTGGGAGCAGAGCGGGGCAAATTCTTTCCTCTGTCTAGAGACCTCCATGGAGAAGTCCTGAAACAGGAGCAGCCTCGAACCTTCATAGAGTAGCTCTTTGTGTGAGCAATAGGCTCTCAAAATCTTAAATTTTTCTTGGAAATGTAGGCATTTGAATATAACCTGTCTAGGCCTAGCCCCTGCATGATCTAGAGTCCTCTCTGGGCCCACACGGTGTGCCCTCTCCACATCAATTGGTAGTATATCATTCAGCATGTATACCTAACATCTTGAGAAACGTAAGCACGGTGAACTCAAGCAGATCTTTGCCTTTGATTGTGTCAGGTACTCCTACAATACGTAGGTTGTTGCGATGGCTTTTGTTTTCCAAGTCGTCTATGCGGTCTTGAAGTGCTTGAGTTTTCTTTACTAACTGCTTGACTGTGGTGTCTGTGGCAAATTGTCTGTCCTCTACCTCAGAGATACGAGTTTCGGCTGAGCTTAGCCGTGAGGAAAATTGCCGTACTTCGCTTGTTAGTGTGTCTACCCCTGTTTGTAGTGAGTCCATCTTTGGGAGGGAAAAGGATTTCAATTCTTGTAAAAGAGAAGATTGTTCTGGGCCCGAAACCACCGCGTGGTCAGGCAGAACTGGGCCTTCTGAATGTATGTCTGCTGAATGCTTCTGTTTTTTTTCGTTGGCCTTTGATCTGTGAGACATGTCGGATTTGGTGGGGGGGATAGTTTGTGGAAATATTTGTCTACTTTCATTAAAGTGGGATTTAATATATACAATGTGCAGGCAATTCAGGTGTTATGATCAGTCAAGCAAACAAATGCTAGTCCCAGGCAGAGCTCCACAGAAGAATGAGTTACCCCTGCAGCAGGGGACAGAGATGCTCAGCTTAACTCTCCTCTGTTACTGTGCAGCCTCTATTTAACTTTAATGCAGTTGTGTTAATAGGCTTTTATCATTTTACTGTGGTATGAGGCAGGTTAGATCCACCTAAACTAATCCTCTGTCAAGGAGCAGGGAGGTCCCTGTGTCAGAGCCAGTATAGCTGTAGCTGTGTCCTGAGCCACATGGCTTTTTCTTAATGCGGCAGTGTATAGTGCTAATAATATATGCTGTTCATCAACCGCAGTGTTTGAGGATAATCCCAGGCTAACCAAGCAGTGTGACTTTATGGCAGTTTTAATAAAGAGAATATCTGCCCTGCACGTCGAAATTACAGGAAGCCTTTGTCAGTTTACAACTGTTATATATCCCCCTTACCACCGTTCTGCCATTCACCTCCTCCTGTAATGTGTCCTCCGTTCTGCAGCACGCCTGACAACCAAGAGATCCTACCAGCCTTTGTACTGCTGGAAACTGTTCTGCACACTATCGGCTAGATTTGGAGTTTTGTTGGTAACGAGCCGAAAAACTAACGCAAGCGTTTTACTGGCCGCACCATAAAAATAACTCTGGTATCGAGAGTCCACATAAAGGCTGCGTTAGGCTCCAAAAAAGGAGCGTAGAGCATTTTTAACGCAGCATCAACTCTCGATACCAGAGTTGTTTACGGACGCGGCCAGCCTCAAAAACGTGCTCGTGCACGATTCCCCCATAGGAAACAATGGGGCTGTTTGAGCTGAAAAAAAACCTAACACCTGCAAAAAAGCCGCGTTCAGCTCCTAACGCAGCCCTATTGTTTGCTATGCGGTAACCCTTCCTACGTCTGCACTTAACACTCTAACATGTACCCCGAGTCTAAACACCCCTAACCTTACACTTATTAACCCCTAATCTGCCGCCCCCGCTATCGCTGACCCCTGCATATTATTATTAACCCCTAATCTGCCGCTCCGTAAACCGCCGCTACTTACATTATCCCTATGTACCCCTAATCTGCTGCCCTAACATCGCCGACCCCTATATTATATTTATTAACCCCTAATCTGCCCCCCACAACGTCGCCTCCACCTGCCTACACTTATTAACCCCTAATCTGCCGAGCGGACCTGAGCGCTACTATAATAAAGTTAATAACCCCTAATCCGCCTCACTAACCCTATCATAAATAGTATTAACCCCTAATCTGCCCTCCCTAACATCGCCGACACCTAACTTCAATTATTAACCCCTAATCTGCCGACCGGAGCTCACCGCTATTCTAATAAATGGATTAACCCCTAAAGCTAAGTCTAACCCTAATACTAACACCCCCCTAAGTTAAATATAATTTAAATCTAACGAAATAAATTAACTCTTATTAAATAAATTATTCCTATTTAAAGATAAATACTTACCTGTAAAATAAATCCTAATATAGCTACAATATAAATTATATTTATATTATAGCTATTTTAGGATTAATATTTATTTTACAGGTAACTTTGTATTTATTTTAACCAGGTACAATAGCTATTAAATAGTTTAGAACTATTTAATAGCTACCTAGTTAAAATAATTACAAAATTACCTGTAAAAAAAATCCTAACCTAAGTTACAAATAAACCTAACACTAGACTATCAATAAATTAATTAAATAAACTACCTACAATTAACCTAACACTACACTATCAATAAATTAATTAAATACAATTGCTACAAATAAATACAATTAAATAAACTAGCTAAAGTACAAAAAAAAAAAACTAAGTTACAAAAAATAAAAAAATATTTACAAACATAAGAAAAATATTACAACAATTTTAAACTAATTACACCTACTCTAAGCCCCCTAATAAAATAATAAAGACCCCCCAAAATAAAAAAATGCCCTACCCTATTCTAAATTACTACAGTTCAAAGCTCTTTTACCTTACCAGCCCTGAACAGGGCCCTTTGCGGGGCATGCCCCAAAGAATTCAGCTCTTTTGCCTGTAAAAAAAAAACATACAATACCCCCCCCAACATTACAACCCACCACCCACATACCCCTAATCTAACCCAAACCCCCCTTAAATAAACCTAACACTAAGCCCCTGAAGATCTTCCTACCTTATCTTCACCCTGCCAGGTTCACCGATCCGTCCTGAAGAGCTCCTCCGATGTCCTGATCCAAGCCCAAGCGGGGGGCTGAAGAGGTCCATGATTCGGCTGAAGTCTTCATCCAAGCGGGAGCTGAAGAGGTCCATGATCCGGATGAAGTCTTCATCCAAGCGGGAGCTGAAGAGGTCCATGATCCGGATGAAGTCTTCATCCAAGCGGGAGCTGAAGAGGTCCATGATCCGGATGAAGTCTTCTATCAACGGCATCTTCAATCTTCTTTCTTCCGGATCCATCTTGCAGACCTCCGACGCGGAACATCCTCTTCTCCCGACGCCTACTAGCCGAATGACGGTTCCTTTAAGGGACGTCATCCAAGATGGCGTCCCTCGAATTCCGATTGGCTGATAGGATTCTATCAGCCAATCGGAATTAAGGTAGGAATATTCTGATTGGCTGATGGAATCAGCCAATCAGAATCAAGTTCAATCCGATTGGCTGATCCAATCAGCCAATCAGATTGAGCTCGCATTCTATTGGCTGTTCCGATCAGCCAATAGAATGCAAGCTCAATCTGATTGGCTGATTGGATCAGCCAATCGGATTGAACTTGATTCTGATTGGCTGATTCCATCAGCCAATCAGAATATTCCTACCTTAATTCCGATTGGCTGATAGAATCCTATCAGCCAATCGGAATTCGAGGGACGCCATCTTGGATGACGTCCCTTAAAGGAACCGTCATTCTGCAGTTGGACGTCGCCGGAAGAAGATGGGTCCGCGGTGGAGGTCTTCAGGATGGAGCCCGTCGTCATCGGATGAAGATAGAAGATGCCGCTTGGATCAAGATGGTTGCTGGTCCGGATCGCCTCTTCTTCCCGGATAGGATGAAGACTTTGGAGCCTCTTCTGGACCTCTTCAGGCACCGGATGATGGATCGCCAACCCCCGCTTGGGTTGGATGAAGATTTTGGAGCCAGGACGGATCGGTGATACCTGGTGAGGTGAAGACAAGGTAGGATGATTTTCAGGGGCTTAGTGTTAGGTTTATTTAAGGGGGGTTTGGGTTAGATTAGGGGTATGTGGGTGGTGGGTTGTAATGTTGGGGGGGGGTATTGTATGTCTTTTTTTTACAGGTAAAAGAGCTGAACTTCTTGGGGCATGCCCCGCAAAGGGCCCTGTTCAGGGCTGGTAAGGTAAAAGAGCTTTTAACTTTAGTAATTTAGAATAGGGTAGGGCATTTTTTATTTTGGGGGGCTTTGTTGTTTTATTAGGGGGCTTAGAGTAGGTGTAATTAGTTTAAAATTGTTGTAATATTTTTCTTATGTTTGTAGATATCTTTTTTATTTTTTGTAACTTAGTTCTTTTTTATTTTTTGTACTTTAGCAAGTTTATTTAATTGTATTTATTTGTAGGAATTGTATTTAATTAATTTATTGATAGTGTAGTGTTAGGTTAATTGTAGGTAATTGTAGGTAGTTTATTTAATTCATTTATTGATAGTATAGTGTTAGTTTTAATTGTAACTTAGGTTAGGATTTCTTTTACAGGTAAATTTGTAATTATTTTAACTATTTTAGCTATTAAATAGTTCTTAACTATTTAATAGCTATTGTACCTGGTTAAAATAAATACAAAGTTACCTGTAAAATAAATATAAATCCTAAAATAGCTATAATATAAATATAATTTATATTGTAGCTATATTAGGATTTATTTTACAGGTAAGTATTTATCTTTAAATAGGAATAATTTATTTAATAAGAGTTAATTTATTTCGTTAGATTTAAATTATATTTAACTTAGGGGGGTGTTAGTATTAGGGTTAGACTTAGCTTTAGGGGTTAATCCATTTATTAGAATAGCGGTGAGCTCCGGTCGGCAGATTAGGGGTTAATAATTGAAGTTAGGTGTCGGCGATGTTAGGGAGGGCAGATTAGGGGTTAATACTATTTATTATAGGGTTAGTGAGGCGGATTAGGGGTTAATAACTTTATTATAGTAGCGCTCAGGTCCACTCGGCAGATTAGGGGTTAATAAGTGTAGGCAGGTGGAGGCGACGTTGTGGGGGGCAGATTAGGGGTTAATAAATATAATATAGTGGTCGGCGGTGTTAGGGGCAGCAGATTAGGGGTACATAGGGATAATGTAGCTGGCGGCGGCGTGCGGACGGCAGATTAGGGGTTAATAAGTGTAGGTAGCTGGCGGAGACGTTGTGGGGGGCAGATTAGGGGTTAATAAATATAATACAGGGGTCGGCGGTGTTAGGGGCAGCAGATTAGGGGTACATAAGGATAACGTAGGTGGCGGTCGGCAGATTAGGGGTTAAAAAAATTTAATCGAGTGGCGGCGATGTGGGGGGACCTCGGTTTAGGGGTACATAGGTAGTTTATGGGTGTTAGTGTACTTTAGAGTACAGTAGTTAAGAGCTTTATAAACCGGCGTTAGCCCAGAAAGCTCTTAACTACTGACTTTTTTCCTGCGGCTGGAGTTTTGTCGTTAGATGTCTAACGCTCACTTCAGAAACGACTCTAAATACCGGAGTTAGGAAGATCCCATTGAAAAGATAGGATACGCAATTGACGTAAGGGGATCTGCGGTATGGAAAAGTCGCGGCTGAAAAGTGAGCGTTAGACCCTATTTTGAGTGACTCTAAATACCGGCGGTAGCCTAAAACCAGCGTTAGGAGCCTCTAACGCTGGTTTTCACGGCTACCGCCAAACTCCAAATCTAGGTCTATGGTAGGTGACCGGCGTGGTTGTCCTCCACCTTGTAAGTCTGCTGTGTGAGGCTAAGTAGTGTTAACAGTGGTGTATAAGATATTTGAGCGCTCCGTTATACGGAGCTTCACTAAGATGCGACTACACAATCCACCCGCCTACCGGAAGTTGTCCCTTTAATCCCTATCTTATTGAATACTGCATGTATATATTCACAATTGATTCTATCAAATGCCTTCTCTGCATCCAATGTGAGGAACAGATAAGGCATTTATTTGATAGTCGCTATACTTATTAAGTTAATCATTTTGCGAATGTTGTCTCTGTTTAATGAATCCTACTTGATCATTGTTTATTAAATTCATAATGGGTGTGGCTAGACGAGTTGCCAATTTCTTAGTGAACAATTTCAAGTCTTTGTTTATATTGCTCGATAATTTTGACATAATTGCCTATTTTTACCAGGTTTTGGGATTACTGTTGTTCTTGCTGTTTGAAGGTCTGGAGGTATGTAAGTACCTTGTAAAATATAATTGAATAGTTTAACTAATTGGGGTGCTAAGGAGAGTTGTAGATCCTTATAGAAAGATCCCAGGAAACCAGCCAGACCTGGGGCTTTATTCTTTTTCAGTTCTTTAATGGCTAGGGAAACTTCTGGTAATGTTATAGGGGCAATAATTAAGTCTAGTTCCTCTTTAGGAATTACCTTAATTGAACTTTTTTCTAAAAATTTTTTTTAAATCCTGCGATATATTAGGTCCTTGTTTTTTTTTTTTAAATTATAGAGGTTATTACAGAAGTCAGCGAATATGTTAGCTATTTGTAAGGGGTCATTTGTGGCTATCCCATCAGATTGTTGAAGTTTTGGAATTGAGGTTATATCGTTATATATATATATATATATATATATATATATATATATATATATATATATATATATATATATATATATATATATATAATTTATTTGCCAGCATCCTATCTGGCTTGTTCCCATATATATATAGTATCTGGTATCAATTGCTTTTATTGTATAAATGGCCTCTTTATTTAACAGTTGGTTAAGTTCCTTGTTCTTCAACTTTAATGTATTCATTAATCTGTGTTGAGCATTCTTTCTTGCTTGTGTTCTCAGCAAAGCTATATCTTTTCTGAGTTAGTTAATTTTGTCATTGTGTATTTTTTTAAGTTTGCTGGATTCTGCTATTAATACACCCCTAATGAAAGCTTTAAGAGCTCCCCAAACATGAAGTGGATTCATTAATGGAGATTAATTCTGTGATGTGCTGCTGTATTTTCTGAAGTAGGATATCATCCTGTAGTAAGCTATGGTGTAAAGCCCATGATGTAATTCTGTTTGGATTAATCAGTCCTTCGAGCTCAATCACGACCATATCGTGATCTGACCACGATCAATTATGAATATTAGCTGATTTTACTAGTGGGAGCATAATTTGACTGATTTATATAAGGTCTATCCTAGAGTGTGTGTTGTGTACAGATGAATAGTAGGTATAGTCACATGTACCTCTGCTTAATGCCCTCCAGCAATCTAGCAGATTATAATCTAAAAGAAAATCTCTTAGTACCTGTTGAGCAGTTGTGGGCCTCAATTTTCTACGTTTATCCATGAATGATCTATCTAAAGCATCGTCTGTTGTCAATAATAGTTTTGTATTTTTTCCAAAGAGAGAGTTGTTTCCCTAATGTTGTAATAAATAAAATGTATCTATCGCATCTATTAATCTATCTATCTAATCTATGTATCTATCTATCAAATCTATCTATCTATCTATCTCGTGGCCGGAATGTTACCTGACAGCCGCTTGTGTCTCCGCCAAATGTCCATCGGCCAAATGTCCATTGGCCAAATGTCCATCTGCCAAATGTCTGTCAGCTAAAAGTCCGGCCACGGATATTGTCATAATATGTTTGAGATCTAGGTACTTTACCTTAGGCATATAAGTCACTTTCAAACTTCTAGAACATGACACCATCATAAGTTTGGATATATAGAAATGAACTGCTGTATCTAGTAACCAACAATACAATAAACATATGACCTTGCGAAATAATTGTAATACATCTTTTAAGATTGTAATTAATAACAAAAAACAATTAACCTATCATGTGATGCTACTTTCTGCATCTGATTAAACATAAACAATAAATAATATTAGAACAATATTAGAACTAACTCTGGAGCAACTAGAGTCACATTTTATAATTTCAGTAAATTGAACCAGATAGGTAGGGTAAGGGACAGGGTGGGGAATTAGAGAGGGAAAGTGAGAAATCAGGGCAGGAGAGAATAAGACTATCTTTGTAACCTGTGTTTCGACTAGTTAATATTTCTATCATCCATTTAAGAAATTACATAATATATTTTTATACAACCTGTTATTATCAACTTTAATTAGTGAGTTTTCTAAATTGTCTGTCTGTCACGGAGGTGGCGATTCCTCTCTAGTTGGAGAACTGTGTTCAGTTTAATTTATCAAGCTTGGTTTGGATCTCTTTGGCTTGCCATTCTTGCCTACAGGTGTCCATTCTCTTTGGGGTAATTTCCTCAGTGTCCTAGGTGCTACTTGCGGTTTTGGGTCATCTACTGGAATCTGTTATTTGGACAGTATCTTTATTCCTTCTTCTACTGTTGAGCAAGCATGAGTGGTGTTCGTATGGGTAAAGATCAATTTGAATGTGAAGTTCCACCTATATTTCACTTTTGCCTTTTTTAGCGCTGTTACCACTGGTTTCATCTCTCTACGTTTTCATAGTGTAGTGGGAGAAAGGTCTGTAAATATTTAAATTGTATGGCCTTCATATGTGAGGTTACAAGATGTTCTGGCAGCTTTAAGGATCATCTCTTTTATATGAAAATAATGTAGTTTTACTATAATGTCTCTTGACATTCATTAGCAGGCTTAATTAAAGCTCTATGGACTCTATCCATTAGTAGCATTTGAGGTTCTGTATCAGGTATAAGCTGGTGGAAGATCTCTGTAACATCTGACTGAAGATTTTTATATTCTTCCGGCAGGTTTCTTATTCTGAGATTTGAGCGGCGGTAACAGTTCTCCTAGTCATCAACCTGATCCTCTAATTTTTTAATATATATAGAGTGGTCCAGGAGGGTATGTTGAATTTGAGGAATTTCTTCATCAATATCATCCAGTCTGTCTTCAATTTCTGTTGTTCATCCCCCTATTTCTCTTATGTCTTTTTTAAGCTCCGATATTGCAGTTTTTAGTTCTTCTTGTAGCAATGTTTTGATTTGGGACAAAAGTTCCTTATTTGAAGTCTCTTCTGGATTAGTGGCCCCCTCTTCTATGGTACCAATGGTATCACTATGTGTAGATGGCGATGAACGTATTTCTTGTGCTTTGAGTTTCAGTTGGGATCTGGACAGACACTCCTTAACTGATTGGTTTCTATTTTTCATTTTGTAGATGTCAAGATATATTTCTTTTGTTTTTGAGAAAAAAAAATAAAAGTCACCAATCCCCTGCCCTTCCAGTAGATGTCGATTTAGATGACTGAGGACATTATGTTTTGAAGATCTCTCCTTTATAACATTACTAAATTTGGTTCAATTGACATATTTCATCAACTCCAAGTTAGCTCTTTGCATTTAATATTTCATGTTCATTGAATATGTGTGTTTTCTTATGCTGTTTAATATAGTATTTGTAGGGAATTCAAGTTCTTGTATCTGTTGATAACTGAGGTCCACTAATAGTTTCCCTAATTGTATCCTGATTTGTCAGTTGAGGAGCTTCAAAATCAAGTTAGGGAACTACAAGGTGTCTTAAATAGGGGAGGGTAAGAACTTTATTATCTGAAGTTCCCTAGAAGCAAGGCAACAATCTTACATCTGTGGTTATTTCAGATCTTATAGTATCATTTCAATGAACTGGTTGTCAAAAACTCAGTAGAAATTTATTTGCAGTCTTTAGGAAAAGATTTCCTTCTTTAAAGCAAGTGGGTAGTTCTATGATAATAATATTCCTCTAATCGTTTTTTTTAAAAGCAATTCTGGGGCTCTTATGTATCTCTACTTCTCTTTTAATTATAAAGCTACAAAATATAAAAACACCCAAGTGTTAGATTTTGAAGATCTTGTAGCAAGATTGCTGCTCTACGTGTAGGGTCTATGTATGAATTGCGCACTTTTTTTTATAAATTTGAATCCAATATGGCGTCTTTTCCCGCCTTGTATCTCTAGAGTAAAGCTCCAATAATTCTCTAGGAAGTGTTATAGATGCAACTTATTTTTATATCTCTATATTTTTCTTAGATCTTAGATTTGGTTTTTCTCAGGGTTTACATCTAACCTGTGTTTCCAGATGCTGGTCTCCAACTCACTGCCGCTCTCTTCTGCAGCGCTCCTCCGTAAAGGTATGTAAGTATATTTGGATTTGTGAGTTTTAAAAATTTTTTTTTATAAAATGTCCCAGTGTATGTCGTCTGATCACTGAATTGCTTATTTTTTGGGTCTTAGCTGCAGCCGTCGGAGCAGAGCCCAGACACTTTGGTGACCGCCACCCGCCTCCAAGTCCTCTGCTTCCTTTATAAAGTATCGGTGAGTCTTTAAAGCCTTACACAGCTTCAGTCTGTCTTTCACCAATGTCCGGCTGTATATCAGTATCCAATTTAGGACGAGTTTCAGGTATTTAGGGCAATTATAATCATTTTTTTTAATAGGCTTAAGAGGAGCTACAGTTCAATGTGACTGTCCTGAATGGCAGTTGGCTCTGCCTACTCAGTTTTGCTTATTTTTAAATAACATTGCTCTGATTTTCAGACTCCTAACCAAGCCCCACAGTTTTAGGAGAATACCCCAAAGATTCCTACTCCAGCGTGCTCCTGTTTGTGTAATGGGTCTTTGCAGTGGGCTTTCCAGCTACCTTTTCAACAGAGCTAAACTGAGACCTTCTAAGTAAGTTTTTAAATAGTTTTATACTGGATTTTTATATCAGTATCTGTGCATCTTATTATTTATAGTAGTGTCTATTACATGCAGTTATATGAAAATTGGTGTATACTGTCCCTTTAACCAATAATACAAATATGTTAAATGACAGATTTCATATTTAATTTATGTGCTAGGTTTATATATTAAATGGGTGATGTGAACAATAATTGATGGGTCATCAAACAATTAAGGCTGCTGAGCTTGAGAAGTCCAAAAAGTGTGGAGTTTTTGTGATGTGTGGGAATACCAGTGTTGAATTGTCCCTATGTTATGTATTTGGGGGTGTTAACATGTCACACACATGCATTTGAGTGTCTGGAGAAGGAGCAGAACAATAAACCACGTGATCAACTTTTTATGCTAACAAGCTAATGTAAAACGATGAGCAGAACGTGTGTATAACAAGCAACTCTCTCCCACTGCACATGTTGCCTCTGATAATGTTCATGGTATTTTACCCTCATCTACAAAATGTTCTGCAGACAGCTTGTAAGTTGGGTATTCTAGGGTTTTATGATGGAAAATGTAAAGGTTTAATGTTGAAGTAATGTCCAACTTATGGTGTATCCAGTGCTAATGTATGCCTCTTTATACATTTCAAGGGCCACCAATAAATATATAATGAATAATAAAAAATGCAAAAAGGTAAGCCTTAGTCTCTCCAAGCACAACATGGAAACCTTCGGTAAATTGTAATGGTGAAACCTCTTCTCCTTGGAAAAAATACAACTTTTCTTCTTCTTGGAAAGAAATAACCAAGAATAGTGTAATACCTTCTGATAAAGCAAGGAACTAAATGCAATGTAATCACAAGATGAATATGTGGTGAAAAATGTTTAGTCATCTTTTCAAATGACAAAGTCATCAGCAGAGGGAAAATTAATTTAAAGTAGACCAGTTTTAATAAAAACAAGCTATTTAGCATTACTAAAATATTTAAATAAGCTCTATAAGCTTCAGTAGTGACTCCTGCCTTTTTCAAAAATATCAGTCAAGCTGAATAATCCAAACAAGTATACAACTTTATACCACTGTCCGCTTAATCAAAAATAGTTGCAGTGCGGAGCTGTGGTTTACAATGGCCAGTAGTAAAACATAAAACCGTCCCTTTGTAAATAGAAAACAATATAATATGAAACCTCAATAATCTAATAAAAAAATATAGTCAACAATATTAAACATCAAAATAAAAATATATTAAAATAAAAACAATCTTCATCTTGCCATGAACAAAAGTTAACAATCTGAAATTCCAATCAAAATACATAAAAATATTTAAACTCCATCTCAAAATGTATGTACCAACCAATCAATCTATTATATGTAAAGAAAAGGTCACATGCCCAGTCCGATGCTGAATTAAAGTTCAGTTTTCAAATATGTAATCTGAGTAGACAGTTCAGGTGCATTTCTATTTTTTTCAAAAAGTAATAGAAGTCCTCAATCAAGTACTAGTCTTAACAGTTCCCAACAAAGGGCCAGATTACAAGTGCAGTGCTAAATATCGCTTGCAATATCGCTTTTTAAGGTTATTAGCTTTTTTAAAAATTGGTTATTAGATCTTTAATCTTTATAAAATGAAGTAATAAAAAGAGGAAAATTGTCTGATATGACACCCCAAAATTTTCTTTCATGATTAAGGTAGAGCATACCCTTTTATTTAACTTTCCAATTTACTACTTTTATCATTTTTGCTTTATTCTCTTTGTAATCTTTATTGAAAAGCATTCCTATTTACCTATTTGTTGTAACCTTTGTTGAAAAGCATACATATATATACTTCTTGATTACATATGTGTATCTCGCCAAACCTGAAAACTGAGCTTCTCAATTAGTGATTGGAAATATTAAAAAATACTTCTAAAATATTAAGTATCAATATAATCATTGAGCAAACATTCTGTACCTAGTACCCATCATGCTTATATACAAATTACATTCATATTGTTTACTAGAGATCAGGATAAATGGGGATTATAATAGCGCATAGAATTGAGTATTTTCCTTACACCATATAACAGTCCATAAACAATTTGGAAGAAAAAAATGAAAGCACTCACCAATCAACGGTGAGCAAGCTGTGGATATTCCCGCCACCCAGGTCCTGTCCTTCCACAGACCTCGTAGCAATAGAGACATAGAAGATTTACCTTTCAGTTTTCATGGGTGGTGCTAAAAAGCCAGCTGTATCCTTATTTCGAAGTGTGTCTGAATTCATTGAGTTAGCCTGAGGGTAAAATCAAAAAACTTTTATTGTGTCAAATTAAAACCATACAGACACATTGATCCTAATGCCCATATAATCTGACGTGTTTCACACAGAACCCGTGCTCCTTGTGAAACACGGGTTCCATGTGAAATGCGTCAGAGTATATGGGCATTAGGATCAATGTGTCTGTATGGTTTCAACATTTTATTTCTTGATTGAGGTGCAGCATACCCTTTTAATCAAATTTCCAATTTACTACTTTTATCATTTTTGCTTAATTCTCTTTGTAACCTTTTTTGAAAATCATACCTATTTAGGCTCAAGAGCAGCCATGTTCAACTGGGAGCTAGCTTCTGATTGGTGTATGCACATATATACCTCTTAAAGAAGTAGCAATGCTCTACTGGGAGCTAGCTGATCACACCAGTAAGCCAAAGACAGTTGGCATTTATGTGCAACGACTAATCGGCAATTAGCTCCCAGCTCCTGAGGCTACCTGGACATGCTGTCCAACAAAGGCTACCAAAATGAATAAAAATATGATAATAGAAGTAATTCTAAAGTCGTTTAACATTATATGCTCTATCTGAAAAATGAAAGAACGTGCTTGGGTTCCATGATCCCTTTAACAGCATCAGTCTTGTAATAGATTCTCACTGTCAAGATCTCTTATTGTGGTCCTCTTGAAGAAAAATATTTTTTTATGAACATTTCTTTGAGAACTAAGAACTGGTTATAAAATTCAGTGAGAAGGCTGCAATTTCTTTTAATTCTATGAAGTTTACCATTTGGAATGGTGTTAAGCCACTTAAGGTGATGTCAACTGCCTTATTCAGCTTGACTGATATTTACTTGCTCCCGAAAAAGGTGGTTGTCACCACCAAAAGACTTATTTATATATTTTAGTAAAGTGGTTTTTATTGTAATTGAATTCTTCATCTGTATTGATCTAATCACTATGCTGAGGACTTCTTTCTTTGAAAGGATGAATAAACATTTGTTACCAAAGTATTCATCTGGTGAGTACATTCCATTTAGTTCCTTTATCTGAATGTATTACACTATCTTTGGTTATTTCTTTCCAAGCGAAGACGAAGAACATTTGAATTTTCTCAGCGATGAGAGGCATTGCCATTCCAATTTATTTAAATGAAACAGTTAACAGCAATATTCTAATATTTACCTTTATTTATGTTACATTTGTATGTTTATTATGCTAGCCAAATTATTTTTGATTATTTTAAAATTAGAACACATTTTCTGAGGAATCCTGGGAATCTAAAGTTCTAAATATTCATCTCATGTTGAAGATTCATCATTTCATTGCTTGACAATGTATACTCAAATTAGCAATAGAATGTAACAGAAATACCTCCTGCTAATGATGTGTCTGTGCAAAATTCAAATTTAAGGGCTCTTAAATGATTAAATTAAATAATAATAAAAAATTACAGTAGTAATAGCTGGAAAAATATATAATTGAAAACAGTAAAAAAAAAAGTTTATTTATTTTAAATATGAAAAAAACCCATTTATAAATATTTAAAAATTAAAGCAACATATTATATGTGCACTGTCTCTCTTGTTTTCTGCATTACAAATCTGTGTGCGTGCTGATACGTATCTCAGAGGGAACCTACTAGTTAAAGGGCCACTGTAAGTAAATATTTTCTATGCCTGTTACTAACTAACTACCCCAAATACACTTTTTATCAATAGCATTTCATTAACATACCTCTACCGTATATCAGAAATCTTGTCTGCAAATTTATTTGTTTTCTAAACCCACTCCGTGGGTATCCTTTGCGCTGTACCAATCCGTTTACAATACCTGGGTTTCAAAATGGCGCTTTAAACACAATTTCATTGGTTTAAGTATTTTGAACACGCAGTGCTGACAATAGTGGGCAGGATAACGTGACATCATCGGGGAATAAAAGATATAACTTTTATAACGTTATGAAACTTCGTTTTGGAGAAAATATAGGTCAGTAGGTTTTAATTAATGTTTATTAACTTTAATATGTTAGTTGTTTGGCTTAAAAATTATAACAGAAAGTAATCCTTTAAAGAGCACATCTTTCTATCACTAGCTTTGGAAAAGAGTATATTTCTAACCATATAAATGTCCCAGAGAGTCTGTTTTAGCCCAGTCCTACTATCAGTCATGGTCTAGAAGTACAGTAGATGAAACAAAACAGGTCAGACATTTTGAGCACCATTAACTTGTGTAGAATTTTTTTTATTTTATTATTATCTGAATAATTTGTAGCATTATTTAGATTATTTCTTTTTTTATGGAATCTATACTGGAGTTCAGGTATATTTTCCAGAGCTATTGAATAGTCCATTTTCAGTGAGCAAGACATAAATTTGCATACGTCTATGTATTTAATACGTGATATCCCATATAGCTAAGGGGATCTTCAGGAAAAGACTGTCAGTTTCAGTACAGTTGTCTTTATTAACAGGCTTTTAAACAGGATTGCGCCTTCATGACCAGACTATTAAGCAAGATTGCGCCTTCATGACCAGACTTTCTAAATGAACTGCTCCTTTTTGCCTAGGATTTCAAAAGGGATTGCATCTTTGTGACCTCAAAGACAAAACCTGTTCACGACAGTGCTGTTTACAGTTTTTGCGGCTACATTATTGAAATCCTGGTCATATAGGTACAATCCCTATAGAAATCCTGGTTACTAAATCATGATCATGTTTGAAAACCAAACATTTTTGCTGCTAAATTATTTCAATAGAGCGATTTCTCAGTTTACAGTGTGAGAACTGTTAAAATTCCATTTTAGAAGATGACTTAAAGGGACATAAAAACCAAAAATTTTCTTTCATGATTAAGATAGAGAATACAATTTTAAACAACTTTCCAATTTACTTCTATTATATAATTTGCTTCCTTCTCTTGTTATCCTTTGCTGACAGGCTTATCTAGGCAAGCTCAGGAGCAACAGAGAACCTAGGTTCTAGCTGTTGATTGGTAGCTGCATATATATATATATATATTGATTGTGATTGGCTCACCCATGTGTTCAGTTAGAAATCATTAGTGCATTGCTGCTTCTTCAACAAATGATACCAAAAGAATGAAAGAAATTAGATAACAGAAGTAAATTAGAAAGTTGTTTAAAATTGTATTCTCTATCTAAATCATGAAAGAAAAAAATTGGGTTTCATGCCACTTTAAGTTGCAACCACTTCCTGCTAATAGAAACCCATAGTGAACTTCTTGATTACATAAGTATATCGCGCCAAACCAGAAAACTGACCTTCTCAATAAGTGATTAGAAATATTAAAAAATACTTCTAAAATATTAAAAGTATCAATATAATCATTGAGCAAACATACATAGTATATACCCATCATGCTTATATACAAATTACATTTCTATTGTTTATTGGTGATCAGGATGGATGAGGATTAAAATAGCGTAATATCATACATATAAATGTGTATTTCCCTTACACTCTATACAAAGGGGTTAATTCAAAAGAACTGTACTGTAACCTTAGAAGGTGATAATGGTCATTGTATATATAACTTTCATTTGGATTCCCAGTTTTTATCTTGAAAACCAGAACTTAATAAAAAGACGTTTTCTGGAACCAGTCTATTGAAATACTTGTATAGACACACGTTCCATATCGATCAAAACTGAAACTGAGTTATTGGGAGCTGATATCAGAAAGATTGGAATGAACCCCAATGTGTTTTATGTCCCTCTATAAACAAAATATAAGGATGTAAACATAACCTCCTTTTTAAAGGGACATGAAACCTAAATGATTCATTTCATGATTTAGAAAGAGCATGCAATTTTAAACAGCTTTCCAATTTGCTTCTATTATCTAATTTCCTTCAATCTCTTTATATCCTTTATTAAAAAGAAAAGGCTCAGTAGCTGCTGATTGGTGGCTGCTATTTCTTCAACAAAGGACAGCTAAAGAATGAAGCAAATTAGATAATAGAAGTAAAGTGAAATGTTGTTTAAAAATGTTTTCTCTATCTAAATCATGAAATAAATATTTTGGGTTTCACGTCCCTGTAAAAAACAAGCAAAAACAAAAAAACAAAGAGAAAAAAAAACCTATTAAAATGAAACTAAAGAAGTATTTTACCACCATATAAATACATGCCATAAAATAATAATAAATTATTCTCATATTGTCTATGTTATGCACAGTGCTCTTTGTTCAGAGCCGCTGTGGTTTATCAGGCGTCTGTTCTTTGCTCTCAGTATTTCTATACAGCTCAGAGGGTTTGATGCCATTCTCTAGAGAAGCTTCACCTTTCATTGCATTTCACCCAAAGCTGTCTCCAAGTCTCTACCTGTCAGTTTATATTTCAGCCATACCTAGCACTGCAGAGCTGATATATTAACTGTATTGATTATCTAATAGCTAGCAAGATAGTAAGAGACTATTCTAAGCAAGACTTCAGCATCATCGCTATGTTAGATCAGAAACTCTCAATTAAGGGCGCGATCCGATATAGATCGCAGTTTGCGGCGCAAGCGAGGGAACCGGCGTCGCCCGCAGTTTCAGCTCGCAACTCGAGCTATCCTATATAAGTCGCCGTCAGATGCTAACGTGCCGTAAGTCTGACAAACCAGCGATGTCCAGAAATCTGCGTAAGTACAAATTTCTGGCGTCGCCAGTGACTTGCGGCACGTTAGAAACTGCCGGCGCCTATAAAACCTGACTAAAGTCTAAAACACCCGCACTGTCTAACACGCCTCCCTAACATAGCCCGACAAGTCTAACACGCCTCCCTAACATAGCCCGCACTGTCTAACCCTCTATCCGCTATCCCCCCTCACTATCCTAACAATAAAATATGTATTAACCCCTAAACCACCGCTCCCGTACCCCGCCGCCAGCTATATTATATCTATAACCCCCTAAAGTGAGCCCCTAACACCGCCACCATCTATATTAAAATTATTAACCCCCAATGTAAGCCCCTTACACCGCCGCCATCTCTATTAAAATGATTAACCCCTAATTTAATCTACCTACCCCGCCGCCAGCTATATTATCTATGTTAACCCTAAGTATATTATAGTTAATATAGGTATTACATTATATATATTAACTATATTAACCCTAATTATATTAGGGTTAATATAGTTAATATAGTTACTATAGTATTTATATTAACTATATTAACTCTATCTAACCCTAACACCCCTAACTAAATTTATATTAAATTAATCTAATTCATTTATAAACTAAAATATTCCTATTTAAATCTAAATACTTACCTATAAAATAAACCCTAAGATAGCTACAATATAATTAATAATTACATTGTAGCTATGTTAGGGTTAATATTTATTTTACAGGTAAATTGTTAATTATTTTAACTAGGTATAATAGCTATTAAATAGTTATGAACTATTTAAGAGCTACCTAGTTAAAATAATTACCCAATTACCTGTAAAATAAATCCTAACCTAAGTTACAAATACAGCTACACTATCAATAAATTAAATAAACTACAAACATCTATCTAAAAATACAATTAAATTAACTAAACTAAATTACAAAAAAACCCAAACACTAAATTACAAAAAATAAAAAAAGATTACAAGATTTTTAAGCTAATTACACCTATTCTAAGCCCCCTAATAAAATAATAACCCCCCAAAATAAAAAAAATTCCCTGCCCTATTCTAAATTAAACAAATTTCAAAGCTCTTTACCTTACCAGCCCTTAAAAGGGCCTTTTGTGGGGCATGCCCCAAAGAATTCAGCTCTTTTGCATACAAATACAATACCCCCCCCATTACAACCCACCACCCACATACCCCTATTCTAAAACCACCCAAACCCCCCTTAAAAAAGCCTAACACTACCCCCCCTGAAGATCTCCCTACCTTGTCTTCACCACACCGGGCCGAACTCCTGATCCGATCCGGGCGATGTCTTCCTCCAAGCGGCAAAGAAGAATTCTTCCTCCGGCGACGTCTTCCTCCAAGCGGCAGCAAAGTCTTCATTCTTCCGGCGGCATCTTCAATCTTCTTTCTTCGCTCCGCCGCCGCGGAGCATCCATCCCGGACGACTACTGAACTTGGAATGAGGTACCTTTAAATGACGTCATCCAAGATGGCGTCCGCCGAATTCCGATTGGCTGATAGGATTCTATCAGCCAATCGGAATTAAGTTAGAAAAATCTGATTGGCTGATTGAATCAGCCAATCAGATTCAAGTTCAATCCGATTGGCTGATCCAATCAGCCAATCAGATTGAGCTCGCATTCTATTGGCTGTTCCGATTCTATTGGCTGTTCCGGGAGCGGCGGTTTAGGGGTTAATAACTTTATTAGGGATTTCGGGGGGGGGGGGGATCGCGGTTGAGAGGTAGATAGACATTGCGCATGCGTTAGGTGTTAGGTTTATTTTAGCAGATCGCGGTTGACAGGGAGATAGACATTGCGCATGCGTTAGGTGTTAGGTTTATTTTAGAAGATCGCGGTTGACAGGGAGATAGACATTGCGCATGCGTTAGGTGTTAGGTTTATTTTAGCTGCCAGTTTAGGGAGTTACTATAGCCCAAAAAACTACGGGCGACGGCAGAAATATACGCGCGTAACTTCTAGGTTACGCCGTATATAGGATACCAAACCCGCGCAAATATTGGCGTCGCCGGCTTTTGCGGGCGACGATTTTTATCGGATCGACCCCTAAAATGGCAAATTCAATTGCTAACCAAATCGTTCAAGTACAATTGTAAAAAATGTACTTGACAGTCTTTTTCCTCCCCTCAAAACGCATATATTTTATACAATAAAACTAGACATTCACTTCATTTTTCAGTATATGTTTTCTAACATAATATAAATTTGATTATAGAAAATGTTAGAAAATTGGATTTTGTTCAAATTAATATAAAATAATTATAATAAAGAAGTGACGGAGGAGAAAGCTGTTCCAGGTCTTTTGTTCTTGTGGATTCTGTGGCTAGCCTTGTAGAAAGGGCAAATTTGGTTGATTTGGCTACTTTGGAAGATATTGTTCTATGACTTTTTTGTGCAAATTGTTTTTTAAACAAAACATCCACTTGGATGTGGATTCTGTGGTGGGAGGGTGGCTCATTGTCTCTTCCAACTAGCCTTGGTAAAAGAGTAAATTTGGTTGGTGTGGCTACTTGGGAAGGAGGTTATCTGGTCCTCGCAGTAGAAGGAATAATATTATGATTTTTGGGCTCCCTGAATCCAATCTCTATGTAGATTTAGTGAACTTTGTCTCTACCACACTCCCTTCTTTACTAGAAAATTCTCCTTCCCACACCCCGATTATAGTAGAGAGAGCACATAGATTGGGTAAAATCCTATATAACAAAGATGGTAGCACTAGACCTAGACCAGTTATTGCCAAAATCCTGAATTTCCAGGATAAGATCCAAAATTTTCATAAGAAACTACCTCTTCAAATAGATTTTTCCTATGAAACACTTAATAAGAGAAAATAATTAACCCCAATCTGCAGCAGAATGTTTAACGACGGTATTAGGGCCACAGTCATTTACCCAGCAAAATTAAAACAATTTAATTTGTTTGACAATGTTAAAGAAGCTGAACAATTCCTAAAATCTAAAAAGGTATCTAGATAAAAATTGTTAGAAATCACTTTCTTAACCTCTGAAAGGCTAACCCATGGGACGGAACAATGTGTGGGGATTGTATATATGTATAATTTGGGGGTTGTCCCTTCCCTTTTTCTTTTTTCCCTTCCTCCTCTCCGCCTCCTGGCCCTCTGCTTTTTACTATACTTGTCTACTAGTGGATATTAATGGATAAATAATAAAAGCTTGTAATCACTTCTTGGAATGTCGGGGGCATCACCTCCCCTATCAAAAGGAAAGCTATTCTTTGACATCTTAAAAAGTTGAATACTGAAATTGCTTTTTCTGTTCCAAACCCATTTATCACTAGAGGAAGCTTTTAAACTTAAAGCTCAATGGGTAGGTGAGGTGATGGCCTCTCCATCAATTGCAAGGAAAAGGGGTGTGGCCATTTTGTTTGGGAACATTTTTAAATACAAAATCCTTTATTCTTATGTTGATCCAGCAGGGAGATATATTATATTAAAGATAAAAACTATAAAAGGGGATATACACTTTATGTAATTTATATGCACCTAATTATTTTAGTTCAGCATTTTGGGATTCCCTTCAAACTAGGATACTAAATATTGTAGAAGGTCACATAATATTACGAGGCAATTTTATTATGATTCCACAATACCCTCTTAACAGACTAAGATATGGTAAAAAGCAGTTTAAAACGAATAGGGACAAAAATGAAAATAGACAATTTAGAAATTGAGATGTAGAAACAGCTGCTGTTAGACATAATGCCTAATGCTAATATGCATCTCTGTATTATTTGTTCCAATATATTAATTGGTTGAGAAATATAACCAAATGTGTATTATCTTATCTGTGTTCTTCATTAAGCTAATTGAAAATGTATATACGATGTAAAAAGTTTAATTACCTTTCAGAGTTATTCCCAATCTATCGGATGCCAGAAAGGACTTCAAGATATTGTTATATGTGCATCTCATGTATTAGCATGAATGTGTACATTTTGTTTTACCTATAGAACACAGGATGTAGTAGTGATATTTTCCCTCAACTCTGAAATCGCTTAAAGGGACAGTAAAATCAAAATTAAACTTTCATGATTCAGATTGGACATGCAATTTTAAACAACGCTCAAATTTACTTTTATCATTAAATTTGCTTTGTTTCTTGGTATTCTTTTGTTGAAGGCTAAACCTAGGTAGGCTCATATACTGATTTCTAAGCCCTTGAAGGCCGTCTCTGATCTCAGGGCATTTTATTAGCTTTTCACAGCAAAGATAGTGCTAGTTCATGTGTGCGATATAGATAACATTGTGCTCATACCGTGGAGTTATTTATTAGTCAGTATTGATTGGCTAAAATGCAAGACTTTCAAAAGAACTGACTTAAGGGAGCAGTCTGCAGAGGCTTAGATACAATATAATCACAGAGGTAAAAAGTGTATTAATATAACCGTGTTGATTATTCAAAACTGGGGAATGGGTAATAAAGGGATTATCTATATTTTTAAACAAAAACAATTTTCAAGTAGACTGTCCCTTTAATGTCTCCTTTATTTTTAGCCCTAACTTTACAACAGTCAAGAGCCCCTATCCATTTATCTGCAGAATATTTTTTTAATTTTATAAAATCTTTTAAAATACTAATAGTATGCCTATCTTATCTCATTTGCTGTGGTCAATTAAACACATATATGAGTGCCTAACCCTGATCAAGCAAGCACTGTGTAGAGTGTTGTAGGATCAGCCTTTTAAATTCAACAGGATAGTCCAACATCTCTAGGGATTCAACAATTTTCAGAACTAATTTTCAGTACAAAAAATACAAGAAAAGTTGGCAATTTAAATAATACATTACAAAGTTGTTGATTTTTTTTACTTCACAAATTAAATATTTTTTGTAGAAGTACATTTTGAGTTTAATGTTCCTTTAGTAAGCTGTGAATATATGAAATATTCCTACTCAAATTAGATTTTATTATTGATAACATGAAAATAAAATGCCAGTGACACCTTAATATAAAAAACATTCTTCATTTGTAAGACATACAGCACACCTTTTTAATTAGGTTTCGCAGAATTAGCTTCTCCAAATGCCAATTGAAGGGATTCTGAGCAGATGATTTTGCTGCTGTGGCAGATGTTAGAACCCCCACCTCTGCTTTTCTTGATTAAATTCTGTCTACCTCATTGTCCCTGTGGACCAAACCTTGTAGCTACTTATTCACTTGTGTCCACGAAGGCTGCAAAATATTTTCTTTGCATGTAACTGGTCATGCAAGAAACCTCAATATCTCAATTATTTTTAATGTAAAATTACAACACAGTTAATGGAATAGAGATTACTGAGGCTACAAATGTGGGATTTAAAAGTGAGTAAACGTATTTTGAATATTACACAAGAGATCAAGGAAAAACCCCTATTAAGAGAATAGGGAAAAGTATGCTCTTTCTACACATAAAGTATATTTTTTTCCACTTAAAATTTAACTTTTTCTAGTTATAGTTAAAAAGGCAGCAGAAATAGAAGTTGTATCTAGCGTGCCAGAAAAATAGTTCAAACTCTGTAACTGACTTGTATAAAGTACTTCAATGTTGCTGATTTTAGGTTGTCTATCACATATGAGGAGGAGGGGAATAATCAACGATATTAGGTAAATGTAAGAGCCTCTATTTAGGATTCGGAACTGTATCCTGTATTGCCCTATATTAGGGTAGATAAGCCACTTTTTTTTTTTTACAATAAATATGCTATATATCCCTTCCCCATCCTTCCCACAATATGCCCCAAATGTTACAACAAATGTTACAACAACAAATAAAAATATCAATTAGTAGATAGTCTGAAATTAACAGAGTGCAGTTAAAATAAACACAAAGCCCATGATGTGGTCGCGTTTCACTTATATGCTTCCTCAAAGGGGTGAAAAAAATATTCAAATAAGGAAGTCTATAGTGTAAACTGTAATAATATGTGGGGACTTTGATGAATAACAATTCTGCAGTTTTTTAAATATAAATTGCAGGGGGAGAAATGTGTTAGCTAATAAAAGTAGATAAAAGTACAAAATATTTCTAAACAAAAATGGAATAAAGGTGATAAGGGCTCAGGACTCATAGGAAGGGAATAAAGTGTATTTTTTAAAATTATTTTCAGCTGCCCATTAAAAGTGTTAACTTTACAAAACTTATTTTCCTTACTACACAAGATTGTGTTCTCTCGTTCATTCATAAACTGCATGCTCAAAGCCTAAAGTAACTTTATACAGTATTTAAATGATTTACCCTCTCTCTGGTATTAACCAATAAGATGAAAGACAGCTATTTGCACTGCACTCGCACATTCATCAGCTGGAGGGAAGAGAAAATAAAACGCATTTAAAGGACCAACTTTCAGCCATGAAAAGATGGCAAATTTAACTTTGCAGAATCCTCAAAACTGATTATTTTTCAATACAATTGGCCAAATTAAAGAATCCCATGGGAGCAGGGGTTGTCAATCATTCTGAATGGCCCTTTCATCTGCCACCTCTTTATTCTGCTGCGTCTTAACTTGAGGACTTGTATGAGTGAGGCTGCACCGAAACAGCTCTGAAGCTGCAACCACAGCTTCATAAAGGAAGCCCAATAACTATTTCATGGTGCTATTTCTCTGATTTGCCAAAACAGTCAGATCTATAGTGCATTGGAGGGAAAGAAAATGTCTATATTCACTAAGTTTAGAGAAATCTTCATAATTATTATTTTATTCCAAACAATATCTTCACTAAAGTTTGTGCAATATTGTTACACCTTAATGAATAAGCCCCATGCAAGTGAAATTTACTGATCTCACTGGAAGGGCAGACATGTTTACCTTGTTATTAGTCTATACAAAGGCTTCATTAAAGGGATATGAAACCCAAAACCATTTTCTTTTGTGATTCAGACAGAGGATACAATTTTAAAATGTTTCCAATTTACTTCTACTAACAAATTGGATTTATTTCCATGATATTCTAAGTTTAAGAAACACCTAGGTAGGCATCTGGGGCACTTCATGGCAGGAAATAGTGCTGCCTTCTAGTGTTTTTGCAAATGGATAACATTCTTGCAAAACTGCTGCCATAGTGCTCCAGAAATAGACTGGCTCTAAAGCATACATCCCTGTTTTTCACCAAAAGATTTGAAGAAAACAAAGAAAATTGATAATAGAAGTAAATTTGAAAGTTGTTGAAACTATGCATGTTCTTTCTGAACCATGTTTTTTTTGGTTTCATATCCCTTTAACTGCATAAATCCACTTTGATATTAGCATTGATTTTTGTTTGTAATGGTGTTCTCTCAAAGACGTATTGTCAGCCTCCTGAACAAGGAGAGTCAAAGGTCACCCTCTAATGAGTTCAGTCGTAAAGAAACAAGACTATTTAAAGTCATTAACACCCAATCATAATTTAATTCAAGTTTGAATCATAAAGGTATTGAAGTGGTGTTTGTTTATTGCTCATGCAAAACAGGGAATTTAATACGGGCAACTTAACCCTGAGATTAAAAGGAGCATGCAAACCTCCAGAACGCATGTTTATAAGTCACCAGAGTCTGGGACAATAAATAAATGAAGTAATGAAAGCAAAGATTAGCCTGAGAATAGTATGCAGTTGAAAAAAGCTTTTTCAATATTAAAAAAGTGTAAAGTTTTAGTGTCCATAAAACATTAGGCTCCACCAGTAACCTAGGTGTCTTCCTCTGTTGAGATCAATTTGGGACAATTATAAATAGGTCACTGAAGTGTGCAGCACAAGGCTGTGTGAAATATAGCAGCGCTACGTCTGGAATCTGTACTTCTTTCTTTAACATTTATTGAAAAACACAATTTTCAGACTTAAACTATAAGATAAATGGAAAGATAAATAAAAAAAAAACTATATAACAAAGTTGCTTTTAATATATACTGTATGTTCTAACATTTAATTTTATGTTACAAAGTGTTTAATATCCCTTTAACTTAGTTTTTCTCAAATTTTAATTATATGTGCTCCATTACAATTCTTGAAAACAACCATATAAAAACATTACATACTTATAGGGGTCGATGTATCAAAGGCTTCGCAAGCCATTCGACCCACTTCGGCTGCAGGTTCTCACAAGAGAACCTGCATGCCGTACTTAACAAGTAGCAATCATTAGACCGCTGCTTCCCTGCGGTCTAGTCTGACCGGGGAGATTGACAGCTTCTGCCCGCGTGTGATTGCCTGTGCATGGGCAGGGGGCAGGATTGCACGAGAGCGCAAAATAGCGCTCATGTGCAATGCTGAATTCCACCAGGGGAATTCAGCCCACCAGAGGCGAGCTGCAGCAGGCAGGGGCGCGTATGTGCACCCCTGTCCGCCTCAGCTTAATAAATCGCCTTCATAGAGTCAGATAGGTCAAAATTAAAAAGCGCATGGGAGCATTTCAATTTTAAATAGAAGCATTTTTGCAATATAGTTCCATTTGCAAAAATGCTCAACGTAAAAGTTACTACTGATTCAGCTGAAAAGACACATTTGCTACATGTGACTAGAGAAACGGCTGACGGTGGTGTGCATAGTGTCACTGAAGAGTTAATAGGTGCCATACAAGCCACTGCTGACTCTCTTAGGTATGGAGTTTGAATGTTGGTGCATGGGGGTACTCACAGCATATTTGCATATGCCCTAAAAAACAATAACTTTTACTCAAATCATTTTTATAAAGGAAGTGAAGTATATTGCAAAAATGTTTCTATTCGTAACTGAAATGCACCCATGCACATTTCAATTTTGACATTTCTATCCCTTTAAAGGGACAGTAAAATAAAAATGCAACTTAAATTCATTGGATTGAGTATGCAATTTTAAACAACATTCCGATTTACTTCTATTATCAATTTTGCTTAGTTCTCTTCCTATCCTTTGTTAAACAGTAATCGTAGATGAGCCCATAAGTTTGCATGTATCTGCAGAAGTATTTGTAACATTGTTTATTGCACTATTATACAGTGTTGCAAATACAGCTGCCATAGACTGCTAAAGACATGTGCACACTCCTAAGCTCCTATCAGCCTACCTAGGTTTTGTGCTTCAACAAAAGATACCAAGGGAACAAAGCAAGGTTTGATAATAAAAGTCAAGTGTTATATAAAATTGCATGCTTTATCTGAATCATGAATGTTTAATTTTGACTTTACCATCCCTTTAAAGGGATATGAAACCCAAATTCTTATTTCATGATTCGGAAAGAGTGCAATTGTGAACAACTTTCCAATTTACTTTCATTATATAATTTGTTTTGTTCTCTTTGAATCCTACCTAGGTAGGCTCAGAGGTTGCTGTTTGGTGCTGCGCATATATGCCTCATGTCATTGGCTCATCCCTGTACATTGTTGTTTCTTCAACAAAGGATATGAACAGAATGAAGCAAATTAGCTAATAGAAGTAAATTGGAAAGTTGTTTAAAATGGTGTGCTCTGTCTGAACCATGAAAGAAAAAAATGTGTTTCATGTCCCTTTACGTAATCTTTGATAAAGCCATTTAGGTCGATCTAAACATCTGTCTATTCAATTTTTAAGCGCACTTGAGTTATGTTTATGATATTTTGCATCGATCAGGTACACAAACAAAAATTGTGCATGAAATATTTTGCAGGTTTTATGCAGACTTTTTTTCAAAGGCCAAACTTCCTTTGTCCTTTCATGGGGGAAGTTATAACCAGCCAAACAATAATAGGATTGTAATAATAATAATAATAAATATAGATATATTGTTGTACCCTATATAAGCTTGTGTTAATAAATAGTTTTTTTAAAAAATGTATATATTTGTTGATGACAAGATATTTTTTTATTAATTTTTACAAATGAAATTAGGTTTTAATGTGTACTGGTAATTTTCAATATCTGGAAAATATTGAAGCCTATATATATATATATATATATATATATATATATATATATATATATATATATATATATATATATATGCACCTCCCTAATGGTGTTGCATAATGGATAAGTATATAGGGCTGATTTATCAAAGTGCAGCGGACATGATCACGATGAGCATACGCTGTCGGCATTTATCATTGCACAAGCATTTATAGTAAAATGCTTGTGCAATGCCGCCCCCTGCAGATTGGCTGCTAGCAGGGGGTGTCAATCAACCCAATCGTATCCGTTAGGGCTAATTGCTGTCCGCCGCCTCAGAGGTGGCGTACGAGTTAATAAGGAGCAGCGGTCTTAAGACCGCTGCTTCTTAACTCCTGTTTCCGGTGAGCCTAAAGGATTGCGCGGAAACAGGTGTATACGGCCCCATTCAGGCCGCAAAAAAATGGGCCCTTATGCCTGTATTCCTCAGCATTGAGGACACAATTGATTCTGACCAAAACTTGTAAGGAACTTCCATCATGCTTCACTGTTGTCTGCAGACTCATTCTTGTACCTATCTCCAGCCCTTCGGCGAACAAACTGATTTCTGCCACAGCCAAATATTTAAACATTTGACTCTTCAGACCAGAGCACCTGTTGTCATTTTCTGTCACTAAACTGTCTTCAGCAGCCTCACATTATAAGCATTAACTGTTCCTCACCCAGTTTTATTACTCCTACACATCTGTTTCTGTTTCATTTAGTGATTGTGTTACATATTAAACTGATGATCATAAGCACCTGACCCCCTAACATAAGGATGACCACCTTTGCAATGCTAATTACCTGCTCAACTAAAAACCAGGTCACTTTCTTGTGTGGCACTCTGAATGGTGCAATACTTCATTTTGGAAAGAAGGGGGCCCTCTCTCATAATACCATAATAAATACCAATAAATAAGTCTCCTCTGTCAGCAACTTTCAGCATTATTTTGTTTTAAAGGGACAGTCTAGTCAAAACTAAACTTTCATTATTCAGATAGGGCATGTCATTTTAAACAACTTTCCAAATTACTTATATAATCAATTTTGCTTTGTTCTCTTGGTATTCTTAGTTGAAAGCTAAACCTAGGTAGCGTGTATGCTAATTTCTTAGCCCTTGAAGGCTGCCTCTTATGTGAATGCATTTTGACAGTTTTACACAACTAGAGGGTGTTAGTTTGTGTGTGCTATATATATAACATTGTGCTCACACCATGATGGAGTTACCTAGGAGTCTACACTGATTGGCTAACATGCAAGTCTGTCAAAATAATTGAAATAAGGGGGCAGTCTGTAGAGGCTTAGATACAAGGTAATCACAGAGATAAAAAGTGTATTAATATAACTGTATTGGTTGTGCAAAACTGGGGAATGGGTAATAAAGGAATTATCTATCTTTTTCAACAATAAAAATTCTGGTGGAGGCTGTCCCTTTAATTAGTTGCTGATTCTGTGAATATCTATTTAGGATAATTAATTGTGCACATTTTTATGTTTGTGGTTTTGTTATTTATATTTTCTATGTTGGACGGAGGTAGGAACATACATACAATGTTACATGAGTGTTCTCTTTTTGTCAAATCAGAAATCTGGTAAGTTAATTAAGCATTTTTATGGTAGATATTTTATTCTTATTCATTTTCTGCATAAATTCCAAGATGGTGCAAACGCAGCAAATGGGCAAAACTAATACATACATTTTAGATTTTAATTTCAATTAAAAAAAAGAAATAAAATATGAAGTTTCTGAACTGATCTTAAATGTGGAATAATTTGTATTTTCAGACTCTTCTTTGATAATATGATGATACACAGTATATATATATATATATATATATATATATATATATATATATATATATATATATATATATATATATATATATATATATATATATATATATTAGTTGTTTAAATTTTAGGATATCTGTAAAGTTTTAGGCCTAGATTTAGAGTTCGGCGGTAGCCGTCAAAACCAGCGTTAGAGGCTCCTAACGCTGGTTTTGGGCGCCCGCTGGTATTTGGAGTCAGTGATTAAAGGGTCTAACGCTCACTTTACAGCCGCGACTTTTCCATACCGCAGATCCCCCTACGCCATTTGCGTAGCCTATCTTTTCAATGGGATCTTTCTAACGCTGGTATTTAGAGTCGTTTCTGCAGTGAGCGTTAGAGCTCTAACGACAAGATTCCAGCCGCCTGAAAAAAGCAGGAGTTAAGAGCTTTCTGGCTAACGCCGGTTCATAAAGCTCTTAACTACTGTACCCTAAAGTACACTAACACCCATAAACTACCTATGTACCCCTAAACCGAGGTCCCCCCACATCGCCGCCACTCGATTAAAATTTTTAACCCCTAATCTGCCGACCGCCACCTACGTTATACTTATGTACCCCTAATCTGCTGCCCCTAACCCCGCCGACCCCTATATTATATTTATTAACCCCTAACTTGCCCCACACAACGTCGCCGCAAGCTACTTAAAATTATTAACCCCTAATCTTCCGACCGCAAATCGCCGCCACCTACGTTATCCCTATGTACCCCTAATCTTCTGCCCCTAACATCGCCGACCCCTATGTTATATTTATTAACCCCTAATCTGCCCCCCACAACGTCGCCGACACCTACCTACACTTATTAACCCCTAATCTGCCGAGCGGACCTGAGCGCTACTATAATAAAGTTATTAACCCCTAATCCGCCTCACTAACCCTATCATAAATAGTATTAACCCCTAATCTGCCCTCCCTAACATCGCCGACACCTACCTTCAATTATTAACCCCTAATCTGCCGACCGGAGCTCACCGCTATTCTAATAAATGTATTAACCCCTAAAGCTAAGTCTAACCCTAACACTAACACCCCCCTAAGTTAAATATAATTTTTATCTAACGAAATAAATTAACTCTTATTAAATAAATGATTCCTATTTAAAGCTAAATACTTACCTGTAAAATAAATCCTAATATAGCTACAATATAAATTACATTTATATTATAGCTATTTTAGGATTAATATTTATTTAACAGGTAACTTTGTATTTATTTTAACCAGGTACAATAGCTATTAAATAGTTAAGAACTATTTAATAGTTACCTAGTTAAAATAATTACAAATTTACCTGTAAAATAAATCCTAACCTAAGATATAATTAAACCTAACACTACCCTATCAATAAAATAATTAAATAAACTACCTACAATTACCTACAATTAACCTAACACTACACTATCAATAAATTAATTAAACACAATTGCTACAAATAAATACAATTAAATAAACTATCTAAAGTACAAAAAATAAAAAAGAACTAAGTTACAGAAAATAAAAAAATATTTACAAACATAAGAAAAATATTACAACAATTTTAAACTAATTACACCTACTCTATGCCCCCTAATAAAATAACAAAGACCCCCAAAATAAAAAATTCCCTACCCTATTCTAAATTTAAAAAGTTACAAGCTCTTTTACCTTACCAGCCCTGAACAGGGCCCTTTGCGGGGCATGCCCCAAGAAGTTCAGCTCTTTTGCCTGTAAAAGAAAACATACAATACCCCCCCCCCAACATTACAACCCACCACCCACATACCCCTAATCTAACCCAAACCCCCCTTAAATAAACCTAACACTAAGCCCCTGATGATCTTCCTACCTTGTCTTCACCATGCCAGGTTCACCGATCCGTCCTGGCTCCAAGATCTTCATCCAACCCAAGCGGGGGTTGGCGATCCATAATCCGGTGCTCCAAAGTCTTCCTCCTATCCGGCAAGAAGAGGACATCCGGACCGGCAAACATCTTCTCCAAGCGGCATCTTCTATGTTCTTCCATCCGATGACGACCGGCTCCATCTTGAAGACCTCCAGCGCGGATCCATCCTCTTCTTCCGACGACTAGACGACGAATGACGGTTCCTTTAAGGGACGTCATCCAAGATGGCGTCCCTCGAATTCCGATTGGCTGATAGGATTCTATCAGCCAATCGGAATTAAGGTAGGAATTTTCTGATTGGCTGATGGAATCAGCCAATCAGAATCAAGTTCAATCCGATTGGCTGATCCAATCAGCCAATCAGATTGAGCTCGCATTCTATTGGCTGTTCCGATCAGCCAATAGAATGCGAGCTCAATCTGATTGGCTGATTGGATCAGCCAATCGGATTGAACTTGATTCTGATTGGCTGATTCCATCAGCCAATCAGAAAATTCCTACCTTAATTCCGATTGGCTGATAGAATCCTATCAGCCAATCGGAATTCGAGGGACGCCATCTTGGATGACGTCCCTTAAAGGAACCGTCATTCGTCGTCTAGTCGTCGGAAGAAGAGGATGGATCCGCGCTGGAGGTCTTCAAGATGGAGCCGGTCGTCATCGGATGGAAGAACATAGAAGATGCCGCTTGGAGAAGATGTTTGCCGGTCCGGATGTCCTCTTCTTGCCGGATAGGAGGAAGACTTTGGAGCACCGGATTATGGATCGCCAACCCCCGCTTGGGTTGGATGAAGATCTTGGAGCCAGGACGGATCGGTGAACCTGGCATGGTGAAGACAAGGTAGGAAGATCTTCAGGGGATTAGTGTTAGGTTTATTTAAGGGGGGTTTGGGTTAGATTAGGGGTATGTGGGTGGTGGGTTGTAATGTTGGGGGGGGGGGTATTGTATGTTTTCTTTTACAGGCAAAAGAGCTGAACTTCTTGGGACATGCCCCGCAAAGGGCCCTGTTCAGGGCTGGTAAGGTAAAAGAGCTTGTAATTTTTGTATTTTAGAATAGGGTAGGGAATTTTTTATTTTGGGGGTCTTTGTTATTTTATTAGGGGGCTTAGAGTAGGTGTAATTAGTTTAAAATTGTTGTAATATTTTTCTTATGTTTGTAAATATTTTTTTATTTTCTGTAACTTAGTTCTTTTTTATTTTTTGTACTTTAGATAGTTTATTTAATTGTATTTATTTGTAGCAATTGTGTTTAATTAATTTATTGATAGTGTAGTGTTAGGTTAATTGTAGGTAATTGTAGGTAGTTTATTTAATTATTTTATTGATAGGGTAGTGTTAGGTTTAATTATATCTTAGGTTAGGATTTATTTTACAGGTAAATTTGTAATTATTTTAACTAGGTAACTATTAAATAGTTCTTAACTATTTAATAGCTATTGTACCTGGTTAAAATAAATACAAAGTTACCTGTAAAATAAATATTAATCCTAAAATAGCTATAATATCAATGTAATTTATATTGTAGCTATATTAGGATTTATTTTACAGGTAAGTATTTAGCTTTAAATAGGAATCATTTATTTAATAAGAGTTAATTTATTTCGTTAGATAAAAATTATATTTAACTTAGGGGGGGTGTTAGTGTTAGGGTTAGAATTAGCTTTAGGGGTTAATACATTTATTAGAATAGCGGTGAGCTCCGGTCGGCAGATTAGGGGTTAATAATTGAAGGTAGGTGTCGGCGATGTTAGGGAGGGCAGATTAGGGGTTAATACTATTTATGATAGGGTTAGTGAGGCGGATTAGGGGTTAATAACTTTATTATAGTAGCGCTCAGGTCCGCTCGGCAGATTAGGGGTTAATAAGTGTAGGTAGGTGTCGGCGACGTTGTGGGGGGCAGATTAGGGGTTAATAAATATAACATAGGGGTCGGCGATGTTAGGGCAGCAGATTAGGGGTACATAGGGATAACGTAGGTGGCGGCGGTTTACGGAGCGGCAGATTAGGGGTTAAAAGTGTAATGCAGGGGTCAGCGATAGCGGGGGCGGCAGATTAGGGGTTAATAAGTGTAAGGCTAGGGGTGTTTAGACTCGGGGTACATGTTAGAGTGTTAGGTGCAGACGTAGGAAGTGTTTCCCCATAGGAAACAATGGGGCTGCGTTAGGAGCTGAACGCTGCTTTTTTGCAGGTGTTAGGTTTTTTTTCAGCTCAAACAGCCCCATTGTTTCCTATGGGAGAATCGTGCACGAGCACGTTTTTGAGGCCGGCCGCGTCCGTAAGCAACTCTGGTATCGAGAGTTGTATTTGCGGTAAAAATGCTCTACGCTCCTTTTTTGGAGCCTAACGCAGCATTTGTTTGAACTCTCGATACCAGAGTTAAATTTATGGTGCGGCCAGAAAAAAACCCGCGGAGCGTTAACAGCCCTTTTACCGCCAAACTCCAAATCTAGCCGTTAGTTTCTATAAAGAACTTAAGTTTCTATTAAGCAATGAACAGTGGAATGTTGCAACCTAGGGTTCACCTTATCTATCTCTTCTGCTGAGGAGAATTAGAGAGTTATAAAACAGGTAATAAAAGAGAGCATGCAAACAAGGCTGTGTGGAATATGTGATTATTGAAGTAACTATTTAATAGGGGTTTATTGCTTATTGATATCTGTTCCTAATTGTGCTGAGCAGAAGAGATACACGAGGAGAAAACCTAGGTTTCAACATAGCTGCATCTATTACTACATAGAAAGTCAGTGGAACTGGGAAAAACAACAAAAATGTACAGGATCTACCAACGGTCTCTGCATGTACTTGTGGTATGATTTATTGTTAATTGCAGAATTCAAAACGCAACCTCAATTAAATTAGACTGACTCATGGTTTCTCTTTATATGAGTACAACGAGTACTAAATGATCACATATTCACCACTGCAGTTTCTCCATGTTGAGTGTGCACCAGAGAGTCAGCTGAGCCAATTGCTTTGGTTTGAGCGGCTTGTGGCTCTAGCGTTCTGGCTTTTCACTGGCCATACTGCACTATCACTCAAATAGATAAAAAGTGCAGCAGTGATTGGGGAGGCAATGCTGAATGGCTTGCAGAGGATACTTTTGAATAAATGTTACCACTAAACAAACTAATTTTGTCTTGGGTACATCTGAAGTGGCAGTACCGGTTGTAAATAAATACTATGCAACTTTCTTGCAAACAACATTTATTGTGGACCTAGGGCATACTTGAAAAACGAGAGATTATCTCAATGTATCCTTTCTGGTAAAATATTTTATAAATATATAAATAAATAAGTACATTGCACACAGCAATTGTTGGCACATCCTATCTGTTCCTATTAGTCCTCAGCACAAGAGTTTACGTAAGGGATACCTAGGTTTCAACATGTGGTACCATTTACTTAATAGAAACTAAAGTACTGTAAATTAAACTAAAACTTTATGTGTAAGCAACAATAAAATGGGAACAATTCATGCAGAGCATTGCCATTTTTTTCACTACAGCAGTGTGAACTATATGTATTAACTGATTCTCCACCACATTCTGCTTGCCCTAGGGCATAATGCATAGTTGTCCAAGGCCAAAATACACCCCTGGTGACCAGTATTAAGAATGAATGAGACCCTGAGAATTACTGGTATACCAATTGTAAAAAGATTAGGTTATTGTTTTGTGTTCATATATTCCACTCTGTAGGATTGTGTTGTGTTTGCATTTTAATGCATAGTGTCTTTTCATCCTATAGTAAATATCTGTAAGAAATGCGTGTGCATTATGATTACAAAAAATGTTTGCAATTAATATTATTTTTTACTGATGGTTAGACATCAGATCATTTTATTCTAAATAAAGAATAATTATTCATAAAAATGTTATGTCTATAATACAAATGATATTTTATGCTATGTGTAACATACTTCAAAATATTCAATGTTTAAAATTCCCAAATGAAATACATTATTCATTTTAAAGGCTATATTATATTACTGTGCTTTGTGGGTGTATGCAGTAGTATTTTTCTAATCTTTTTCTGCTTTGACATTCATGCTTTTTTTAAATAAAGAAACAGACACCTCAAGCAATCTAATCATTTGCATTGTGTATATATATATATATATATATATATATATATATTATATATTATCTTTATCTGAATTATACAATAATTGTTTACTGGCCTCAAAATAATTGTATACAAATATTTAAGCATCTTTATAGGGACACATTCTCCTTCCTGTAGGCTAGTACAGAAATAATTTTAGAGGCTACTTAAGATAAGATTTTTCTTTTTAATTCCAAAATGAAAGATTAAATAGGACTAAATGGCTAGCAGATTGCGTTCCTAGGTTTGTATACACATAAAAAGACATGTTCCTCTTCAAACTATGCAGTGATTTTACAGATTTCAGCTATCGACTGTTGATGTGTGAGAGCAGGTTAGTGGATTTACAGGGATTAAGCTGCACACAGTGAGACATTAGCTCAGTTTTCAGTGATGGCTTTTTTCAAGAGCTAAAGGCTAATAATCAAATCCACTGAGAGCAATAATATGATGAGAGCTTGTGCAGAACAAACCACTGCAGATACACCATAGGAAACCCTGAGAGAAGATGTTGTCCTGCTGATTGATGAAAAGGGTGGTAAAACGTGTCTTATCAATAAATGTTCATTCAGAATTAACAAAGCTGACAGAATGCATCCAGACTGAGGGGTTATTTATGTGAGGGCCGCCCCTGTCCTACCCCCTCCTTTACTTGGCACCTTGCCTGCACTAATCAGACCCTAGCTTCTTTACTGATAGATGCCTGGGATGTGAGGGAGTAGATTTAAAGTTAATCATGACAATGACTGTGATTATAGCCTACTCTTTAGCTAAAGCTGAAGAGAAGTGCGAATGTGCTCAGGCCAATAGTCACCCAAGTGATTGCTGGCTTATTGCTCTGAGGGTCAGCAACCTCTGACCTTAACTAGTTAAACTGACATGATTAAAACGCAATGCAGATAATTGTGATGTGTCAAAAGACATCTCAGCTCACAATAAAATATACTAGCTATAAACAGAATCCCATTCCTTCAAAACATTAATCACATGTTAATGTGATACATGACTGTTACGCATCTCCAACCATGATTATTTGCAATCAGGGTATTTTATATTTAAAATGGTATTATTCTTAGTATTTATTTGTAAAGCACCACCAAATTCTGTAGCATGAGTTAATGAGTAGCCGTACATAATCATTCTAATTATTAACAGTAAAAAATATACAGATACAAATAAACAGACTAAAAACATTGAAGTATTAAAAACATTTTGGGCAGATTATTATTATTACCATTTATTTGTAAAGCGCCGCCAAATTCCGTAGCTCTGACTTACAAGTGGAGACGCTAATTAACCCTCCCGTTCAATCATTAATTGTGCTAGAAGTAAGCTTTTGTGATTGTCGGGTTGTGCTCGTAGTTTTTGTTTGAGTGATAACCCGGCGAGTGTCAAAAAGCCAATGTTAGAATATTGTGTGCATGTTTCACATAATCCCCCATAGAAGTCTATGGAGAAAAAAAACACTCGACTTTTGTGCAAAACCTGATTGCATATTTTCACGTTGCGCTAACCCAACATGAAAATATGAATTTTCACATTATATTATATATATATATATATATATATAGTGTTTTTTGGTACAATATATCATTTATACCTATGTCTATACATGATTATATATAGGTATAGATATATACATATATATATATATATAGAGAGAGAGAGAGAGAGAGAGATATTTAGAAATACTTAGAACATATTCGGCTATGTGCAGAACATTGTAATGTGAAATATTTACAGTAAATATATAGTTAAAACCTTTTTAAAAAATGAATATTACATAAATATCCTTTTTCATGTTTTCTTCTACCTAGCTGCAAAGGGCTCAAATGAACATATATATATATATATATATATAATATATATGTACATATATATGTACATATGTATTTATGTGTTTATATGTGAATATATGTATGTATATTATTTATATATGTATATATATATATATATATATATATATATATATATATATATATATATATATATATAGGTGGCCCTCGGTTTACAACGGTTCAATTTGCACCGTTTCAGAATAACAACCTTTTTTTTTAGTCATGTGACTGCTATTGAAAAGCATTGAGAAGCAGTACATTGATTAAAATAGCCAGTAGGTCTACTTGTGTTGCAAGCAAAGATATGCAAGCCAAGCAAACTGAAATTAATCAGTTTAACCAGACCTGAGCTATCGAGCAGCTTGCAAAGGAAACAAGATCTTCTTGTCTATAAATAAGTCCAGATTGGAATGCATAGAAAGAACTGTTTGCAGAAAAATGCAAGTAAAGTCAGTATGATTGATTATTCTATTAGGTTTATAATGCTGTTTAGCAAATGTTTTTGCTCATTTAACTTAGTTTAATTATATATTATGTGTTGTGTGATTATTGTATTAGGTTTATAATGCTGTTTAGCATTTAAGTCTTCATTTCAAAGCTTTAAAAATAATGTATTAGGTGTTACTTATGCCAGTTTTGAGAGGGACCTGAAACCTAACTCCCTCACTTCCCATTGACTTACATTATAAACTGGGTTTCAATTTACAACGGTTTCGATTTACAACCATTCCTTCTGGAACCTAACCCCGGCGTAAACTGAGGGCTACCTGTATATATATATATACACACATACATATACATACATGTACTTCAGCCCTTTCTTTCCTTTTTTTCTAAAACACCTGAGATCTTAAATATTTGAGCCTTTTGTGTGCAATATTTTTTTAAAATATTTTTATTAGATAGTGTTATATTAAGTGTAACTATGCTTTGTAAGTTATTTTTGATGTGTTTTGTACAACTTTTTAGTTTCATGAAACAGTTGCAGTAATCATTCTAGGGTAAATTGTGTTTGCGCTCAAGCAATCGCATTTACTTTCATCTCGTAATACCAGCGTTAAGCCCGACGAGCGCAAACCCTTGTGATAAACCCCTTATTGCTCGCACGTAAATGTTTCTGCTCCACTCGTAATCTGGCCCTTTGTATTTACAGGAGGAGGGACCAAATTGATGACAAATTAGAAGTTTTATTTAAAATAAGCTAATAAAAGCATACAGAGAAATTAATAAAAAATGAAGTCCTGTGTTAGGCTACAACACAACATGTAATTTTCCTGCGTGTTGGAATTCTTTGTAAAAAAAATATGTTTCCAATGTATTTTCATTATTTATTTTGTCCATAGCAAATTCTGAAATTCTGAATTGGTTTCCAACACTCCCCCTCCCAGAGAGGCTTGAGAGAATTCTGCAAGATCCAGAAATTAAATAATTAAACCTGCTACAGTGATTGTTTGCAGTGCATGCACTTGTTTATTTTGTCCCTAAACTACATAATAATGAAATCCCTTCTAGCAAAATAAGAGGTTTAAACATTTTTGACACAATTATTTTATATGTAGATCTTTTACACTGCTATGCTTAAAGGAATGTAAGAGTCAAAACTATTATGGCTCAGATTTTTAAAGACCTTTTAGTTTCTTCTATTATTAAATTTGCTTTGTTTATTTGGTATCCAGGAGCAGCAATACTATTACTACTGGGGCCTACCTGATGATTGGTGGCTACACACGTTATTGGCTCACCAGATGTTTTAAGCTAGCTCCCAGCAGTGCATAGCTGCACCGGTTTTGTTTAACCCTTTTGGAGGAGTTAATAAACAGACAGTTATATACAAGCAAAACTGCAATAATAAAATGGTGTAACATTAAAGCATTTCATTTTTGAACTTTTATCTCCATTTCATTTTGATATATACTATGCATATACAAAAATATTGTAATTTTTATTTTTTTAATTTTTACAGTATATACAATAATTTTTTATTTAATGAAGGAGTTTGTCCTCAAATATACTTACTTACAGGTATATAAATCCCTCCAGGGTACCCAATTAAATATAATAATCTAAATAGTTTTACTGTAAAAATTAAAATGCCATACACCCTTGTACACTAAGTTCATTTAACTGTGTCATATAAAAAAGGAGAGTTTTTAAAAAAATCTATGTTTAAACTTTCATGAGTTGTTCATTTAACTCTTCTTTTCTTATTTATGTGAGCTAAAGGCGTCTTCCGTACCTGTTTGGCCTAATGCACTATGCAAAGCATTATAACTTAAAATAGCACTGTCCTCCAATACAATCCCTTTTGACCTTCTGTGAAGGGCAGCAGAAGGGTCTCCTTTTGGTTAAAATACTTGCTTGTTAAACAGGAAACTAATAGTCCTTGGATGCTTAGCTCATCTCCAAGTAAATTAGAAACACAAACGTTTGCCTGTAAACAGTTAGGAGTTACTACTTGTTTGTTAATTTACTGTTTTTAATATGCGCAAATGCATCTGTATGATGCGAGGGCCGGGCTGGGAATAAAGAGAAGGCCCAGATAAAAAACTGAAGACCATCCCTATATTCCAGCAAGTCCATAGATCCACACCCCACTTTTTTTTTCTCGAGAGAATTATTGATTAATTCCTATCCCCCAATGAATTTATTTTGATTGATTAGTTTTGTTTGCAAAATAAAGAATAGTTGTTCTTTCCATTTAAATTACCTTGGAAAGTCCAAAATTTGGAAGTAACATTTAAAAATATATATTTATTGAGGGTTTAAAGAGAGAGAACAAGATAAATACAGTATTGTGCACATCATACAATTGACAGACTAAGTTCACAATACTAATTAAGCTAAATAACATCAGAAATAATTATCACCAGTCTCCACAACAAACCTCTAAAAGAATAAATAAAACACACGAGGTATGTTTCATACACAGAGTTGCGTAAGGATCATCAGGACGAATATATATATATATATATAAAGGTACTCCCCTCTAATAAAGACCTCTGCCTATATATACCTACATATTTTTCATTGACATTGCCCTTAAAAATAAAATCTTAATCATCTAACTATGAGGTCTATAAGAAAAATATATCAAATAATTTAACTACTAAAATCCACATTGTCTCTTAAAATCATTAGATAGATATTTCTAAAGGATTGTGATTGACCCTTATTTTTATAGTTTTGTTTGTGGCTTGTGAAACTGATATTCAATTTACTTGCAAATATAAACATATCTATAAGCCTATATAATATAATGATGCAAGTATATGCACAGCGTCAGCATGGAGCAGATGTGAAAAGAACCCCCCCCCCCCAAATAAATTTGTATACAATCTATATCAGGTGGTTAACCAAGCAAGGGCATCTACCACATATAAATCACCTGTTCCATAAATTAGGATAGATCCATTTAATTTATCAAAGTGAAATCTCAGCCATCCAGGTTGCATGCCACTGTTTAGTAAGTGACAAGGAGACACCTAAGCAAGCCCACTAGCAAGGTATTTTAATTATCTATTCGAAAGTTAGCATATAAATGAAACATGAGCCTGGTGATCTAAGTTGCAGAGGTACCAGATTTGAAGTAACAAATACCTTTGTCAATTAGCTATATCCTAGAAAGCCCTGACTCTGCCCATCCCTTCCATTAGGTCCTTGTAAATCCCTTGTAGACTTACACATTTAAATTATCCATGAGGTGAGAACTAACCATGGTGGGAGAGCTATAACCGGATATAACACAAGGTATAAGGCATTCATTTCCTTAAATCAAATATGAGCTGATGCTGTCTTGCGGGTGCATTATACTCACACTCATACTACTCAGTGAAGAAGGTGAAATGAAAGCACAGGTTGGGCAAGCAGGCCACTCCCTTGTGCATCCTGCTGTGTGCAGGAGGGGTCTGTGGTTCAGAGGGAGGTGTGTAGTGCAAGTTTTGCTAAAGGCAATGTGCCTGTGCACAGCTCCACAACTTCAGGAAAGTTATAAAGGGACCAGTACGCAGTGTGCACAAGAGGCCACAAGCACAAGCGCGGGTGGCAATGCCTCATTGATGCCAGGAAAGTAATAATGGAAGGATACGCAACCTGCACTGACACCAGAGTCATCGCCTGCTTAAATTAATAACTGGCTGTCCCCAGCTGCTATGGCCCACTGGGAAATCTCCCGGTGTTCCAGTAGGTTAGTCCAGCCCTGCTATGATGGCTCTTTTACAGTTATGTCTGAAATTTATTTTATACTTTTGCGAAAAAGAAGAAAAAAATGCAAGAAGAAAACATGTTTCAGAGATTTTCTCCAATATTAAAGGGGCATACAAGCGAAAAAATAAAAGATCTGTTTAGAGCATTTTATTATTGCTCTATGGCTTGCATAGAACCTATGTGTTTAAAAATCGGAAAAGTGGTTTACAACCCATCATTAAAGGGACAGTAAACATGGAAATGAATCTTACATAAACCTGGAAATTAATCATACATAATTCTGCACATAGTGCAGAATTATGTAATATTAACCTAGAGGCACCTGTAAAATAATAAAGAATATTAAAGACTTAACCTTCCAAAAGTTTACTTACCTTAATTTTATCACTGTCCTCTTCTACTCCGCTGTTTTTTTAAAGTGCATCACAGGCTCGCTGTCTAATCACAGCACACCTGATCGCACTGTTGAACTAAGTGTAGCGTGCTCCCGTGCTGGCTAATGCTATCGGCTGTGATGCACTTTTAAAAAAAAAAAAGAGGAGCAAAAGAGGATTGCGCTGAAGGTAAGGTAAGTAAACTTTCAGGCGGTTAAATCTTTAATTTTCTTTTTTTTTCACATCTACCTCCTAGGTAAATGTTACATAATTAAAATGACAGTAAATTAGTTATTCATGTTACATACAGTCTGCTTCAGTTCAGAGCAACAATACACTACCTGTGAGCCAATAGCAAGATGCCTATGTGTGCCACGCCCACCAATCACCAGCTAACTTCTAGTAGTGCAATTCTGTTTCTGAGCCTACCTAGGGTATGCTTTTTAACAAAGGATACCAATAAAACAAAGTACATTTAATAACAAAAGTCCTAAAATGTGTGTGGTATATAAATAAGCATTTTCATTGTTATATCAAATCCATGTTACCATTATACTTGTGATACTGCTATATACACAGTCTTTTAAAATAGCACCGGTTGGGATGTCTAAGTCAGTGCTATAGAAATACATTGATTGCTGTTCTAGGGACATACAATGAAATCACTATGCTCTGTCAAAGCTGCTCCCTTGTATTATTATTCATTCTGGCATATAGAGGGAGTAAAAATGATTGTCACAGACCAATAAGTAAATGGAGAGAAGTAGATATAGGTGAATAGATAACATTAGACCTGGTATTGTTATTGTCTATATCCTGGTATATTTATCAAGAGCCCTGTTGATAAGTTTACCTCAATAGAATCTGACACATGTCACTTATTAATAGGTTTATGATGATGGTGTGAAGTATTAACGCAAATACATTAATCTGAATGTGAAGAGGTCTGTGGAATTACACTGAATGTAACATAAGCCTCTGAACCCAATGTAACCACTTTAAATGTCAGAAGGAATTAGTAAATTTAATATCACTTAATACAGAACAATAGTATGTATATTTCGTAAAAGATCTTAAGAGCACTGAATGCAAGTGAAACTCACTGTAAATGTAATTATTTCATTTTAATATTTGCAAATTAAAAATAACATATTAAATATTTTAAAATTTACTAAAAATATAATTTTTTTACACTTAATTCAAAATTTGGGGATTTTTGGGGATTGCATTTTCTATTCAGTAATGTAAATATGAGTTCAGTATTCAAAAGGAAGATGACAATTCTAAATTTCAAATGATATTAATATATAATCATATTAATATCATTTGACATTTAGAATTGTATATATATATATATAATATTATGATAATTATTATTATTATCAGCTATTTGTGGAGCACCAACAGATTCTGCAGTCTTATAATCATAGGTATAATATGCAAGGTAGCATTTATAGGAGACAAATGGGTACAGTGCCATGAGTTTGCACTGTTGAAAATCAGCTCTCATGATGGTGATCGACTACAAAACAGCAGGGCTCATAAGCTTACAATACATGCTAAGGGGGTTCAAGGGGGATAAGGTAAAGGAGGAGAGGAACTGAGGTAAGAAAAGGTTAGTGTATATTGTATGCATGCCTAATAGAGTCTTTAAGGAGTGCTTGAAATGTTCAAAACTAGGGGAGAGTCTTGTGGAGCGAGGCAGAGAGTTCCACAAAATAGGGGTCAGTCTGGAGAAGTCCTGTAGACGGGAGTGTGAAGAGGTGAGAAGAGAGGAGGAGGCCATAAGCAGAACCACACTTTGCTCATTACCGCACTCCAATACCAGCGCTGCTTAAGTCAGCGGTGAGCTGGTAGTACATGTTCGTGCACGATTTCCCCCATAGGAATCAACGGGGAGAGCTGGCTGAGAAAACGTCTAACATCTGCAAAAAAGCAGAGTAAAGCTCCTTAACGCAGCCCCATTGATTCCTATGGGGAAATAAAATTTATGTCTACACCTAACATGAACCCTGAGTCTAAACACCCCTAATCTTACACTTAATAACCCCTAATATGCTGCCCCTGACATCGCTAACACCTGCATTATATTTTTAACCCCTAATCTGCCGCTCCGGACACCGCCGCCACCTACATTATACTTTCATATATTTTGTTGCTGTCCTGTGAACCTGCTAGCTTTGCTAAAGTGAAAAAGAGAGTTCTGTTCTTCCCCTCTAAGTGCAGTGGAATGTGCCACTGTCACTTCCTGAATCCTTACAGAGCAGGAAAAGAGGCACAGAGAGCAGTGTTTCATCCACATCTTGTTAAAGTAAGATTTAACTGAAAGATTCTGTTAGTGAAAATGATAATTTAATGAATGTGGTTTAGTGTTTGTTTACTCTTTTTATAGCAGGGTCGTTTTTGTATTTTGTTTACTCAAACTTTACACCCACTAACTTAGCAGCTTGCCTCTGTACTTCACACTAAATTATAGACCTAATTTTCTGAACTCTCTGTAGCTCTGCTGTTTTATTACTTTAAAATGCAGTGGTCCCCCCCCCTTGTGTGTGTGTGTCTCTCTCTCTTATCTATCCATCTCTCTCCTTATGTGTTGTTCTCCCCCATGGTCTCTTTCTCTCTCTGTCTCTCTTCCTCCCCCTCTGACTCTCATCCCTTATGTAATGAAAGAATCTATAAGCATAATTTGCAGCATTAAAGTAAAATGTATGTTTTAAACATATTTTAATGGGCATGGATTTCTAGATCTCATAATCAGAGCAAGCATTGTGTTATCTGGCAAGAGTTTCTGTTACAATCCTTTTAGACTAAAATCAGATGTTTACTAAGTTGACCAGTTTTCCAAGACACCATTTAAAAGGGACATGAAACCCATATGAAACCCATATGCAAATTTAAATAACTTTCCAATTTACATCTAATATCTAATTTTCTTTATTCTTTTGATGTCCTTTGTTGAAAATCATATCTAAATATGCTCAGTAGCTGCTGATTGGTGGCTGCACATAGATACCTCATGTGATTGGCTCACCCATGTGCATTGCTATTTCTTCAACAAAGGATATCTAAAGAATGAAGGCGTATCCTAGCCACTGCCTCACCATCCTCTGACGTCACTGCACGTCACTGGCTTACATGCTAAGGGGGTTCAAGGGTATAGGTAAAGGAGGAGAGGAACTGAGGTAAGAAAAGGTTAGTGTATATGGTATGCATGCCTAATAGAGTCTTTAAGGAGTGCTTGAAATGTTCAAAACTAGGGGAGAGTCTTGTGGAGCGAGGCAGAGAGTTCCACAAAATAGGGGTCAGTCTGGAGAAGTCCTGTAGACGGGAGTGTGAAGAGGTGAGAAGAGAGGAGGAGGCCATAAGCAGAATGAAGGGGACATGAGGGAGAGTATCTGGAGACGAGGTCTGAGATATAGGGGGAGAAATGTTATTAAAGGCCTTTTATGTCAGGATTTTTTGTTTTGTTCTAGAGGTTAGAGGAAGCCAGTGAAGGGACTGGCAGAGAGATGCAGCAGATAAAGAGTGACTTGCAAGGAAGATCAGCCTGGCAGAAGCATTTATTATGGATTGTAAAGGAGATAGACGGCAGGTAAGGAGACCAGAAAGTTGCAATAGTCAAGGCTGACATTGAGCTTCAGTCTTCATCCTCCTCTTCTTCTCTTTTGGCTCCTGAAACTGTTGACCTCTCTCTGGAAGAGCTTCAAAATAATGTTGAGGGACCGCCTTCAGAAGGTATATACATGCCAGTGAACAAGGGCTGAAGCTTGGCCCGAAACATGTTTGGCGTTGGGTTCTGAACACCTTGTTGCAGGCCTGCGACTAGCCTACATGGTTTACATGTTTTTACATGCTTCTTTTTAAACATTTTTGAAAATAAAATTTATTCTTGCTTTTAAGAAAAAAAGACTCTTCACAGTATTTCTCCTTTTTTTTCTGGAGCTGCGGGATGATATAATGTTTTTATATATATATATATATATATATATATATATATATATATATAAATATGTTAACTGTGTCAGATAAAAAGCTGTTTTTGTGTGCGTCGTCTTGCCTTTTTTGCATAAAATAAATACATATGTTTTGTAGAGGTGCATGATGATAGGATTTCTATTGATGTTGAGGAAAAAAAATCTTAAACTTTGGGGTCTATTCATTAAGATATTTTGAAACATTTCCATTCCTGACATTACCAATGTATTATGACGGACCAAACCCAGTGAGTATTTGATGCTGAGTTTCACCTGTACATTGTGTAGCTAATGCTGTGTACAATTCACCTAAAATAGGAGAATAGCAGGTGAATTGTATGCATCATTAACCATGCCTTATACAGGGATAACTCAGCTCTCCTTGCATTAGATACTCACTGGGTTTGGCCCTTCATAGTGCATACTTATTGTAAGTTTTCAAAACATCTTCAATTCACCTGCGATTCATCTGTTTGTGATAAATTATAATGGTTTTCAGAAATGCAGGATGATAGCATTCTATGTCATGACGATGTGGATGGGCCTCTTGTTAAATCACATGTTGATCTTACTCAAGGTATTTTTTCAAAAATAAAAACTTGTGTGCTTTTTAATTCATGTGCATGTTTTTTTTTAATGTAATGCAAATAATGTTTTTCAGAGGTGCAAGATGATGGCATTTTCAATCAAGATGTGCAACATGAGCACATTATCTACATATGCTGTCAGTCAAGGTAAATATTTTAAATGTATTTAATAATGTTCAATGGCTTAGAGCGTGCTTAATCATGCATGTGATTTTATTTTATTTTTCTAAAAAAAGGTTTTGCTTCATGATCAATACAAGACATATCTGTGGTTGTTGATTCTCCTACTAAGGACAAGATTACGAGTGGAGCTCTAACAGTTATGCGCAAGCGAAAAGGGGTTTACAGCAGGTGTTTTCACGTGTTGTGTTTTTCACTCGTATTACAAGTTTAATTTAAGCGCGGTCGCTTGAGCGCAATTGAAGGTAATGTGCATTGGGTTAGCGTGTATTCAGAGCTCTGGTTAACTGCTCGTGAAACAAGAAAGTGTCACAAAACACATAAAAAATACATTAAAAAGTATAGTTACACTCATAATAAGACTATCTAATAAAATATATATATATATAAAAAACCTGCACAAAAATGATATAAGGGCCATTGGTAGGTTATTATAGATTAGTTTTTTGTTTTTTTTGGGTGCTTTTCTTTTTTTAAAACGGGGTATTAGAATAGGAATAATTTTTATTTTTTTGGATAATTTGCTCGCACGTAAATGTTTGTGCTCCACTCGTAATCTTGCCTTTTGTATTTACAGGAGGAGGGACCAAATTGATGACAAATTAGAAGTTTTATTTTTTTTATATAATGCAAGAAGAAAACATTGTTTCAGAGATTTTCTCCAATATTAAAGGGGCATACAAGCGCAAAAAGAAAAGATCTGTTTTATTATTGCTCTATCGCTTGCATAGAACTAGGGCCTCTATTTATCAAAGGTCTTGCGGACCTGATCCGACAGTGTGGATCAGGTCCGCAAGACCTCGCTGAATGCGGAGAGCAATACGCTCTCCGTATTCAGCATTGCACCAGCAGCTCACAAGAGCTGCTGGTGCCACGCCGCCCCCTGCTGACCTGCGGCCGCCAGCAGGGAGGTGTCAATCAACCCGATCGTATTCGATCGGGTTGAATTGTGGCGATTCCTGTCTGAAGACTCGCCAGAAACACGGGCCGTCAAGCTCCTTTCGGAGATTGATAGATAGGCCCCTATGTGTTTAAAATCTGCGAAGTGGTTTAACTCATCAGTAAACATGGAAATTAATCTTACATAAACCTGGAAATTAATGCACATGTAAAGGAAATAAAGAATAATAAAGACTTAACCTCCCAAAAGTTTACTTACCTTAATTTTATCACTGTCCTCTTCTACTCCACTGTTTTTTTCAAAGTGCATCACAGGCTCGCTGTCTAATCACAGTACACCTGATCGCACTGTTAAACTAAGTGTAGCGTGCTCCCGTGGGCTGGCTAATGCTATCGGCTGTGATGCTCTTTTAAAAAAAAACAAAAAAACAGAGGAGCAAAAGAGGATTGCGCTGAAGGTAAAGTAAGTAAACTTTCGGGGGGTTAAATCTTTAATTTTCTTTTTTTCCACATCTACCTCCTAGGTTAATGTTACATAATTAAAGTGACAAAAGTAATACAAAAAATGGGGAGCGCTAAAAAGCTAGGTAAAAAAGATAACAAGGACTATAAATAGGTAAAATATATAGAATTTAAATTTTAATAGAATCACAATTGATCTAAAGAGGGATATATTTAAAATGTGTACAATGGACAAGTGTATGATGTGTTAATAAGAAAGTGCATTTGTTTTAAAGTGCAGATAATTAATAGTGCTAATAATTTAAAGTGCAGAGTTCATATAAAAAACAAAAAAAAAACAGCGCTGTTATAAATAAAAAAGGAAAAAAGACTGTGGCCACAATCTAAAAAGTTAAAACTAATTAGGCATGAGGGTATGATAAAAAATAATAATAAAAAATAATAATTATTATAAAGCCAGCGTATTGGGGTTCACTAGGCGTGTAAGCGGCCACTACAAGGAAGAATAATGATGTTGGATTCAGGTACAGACCAACGTTAGCATTAGTTCATCTGATTCCAATTCTGTCCCAAAGTGGAAAATAATTGATGAAAGTTAGCCCCCACTCCTCCTCTTACCGTAAATCATACGGAATTCTGGGGTAGCATATAGGTAACCAGGTGAGAGTGTATAAGCTATTCCTGTTTGTATTATAGTTAAAGTGACAGTAAATGTAGTTATTAATGTTACATAAAGTCTGCTTCAGAGCAACAATATACTAGCGGTGAGCCAATAGCAAAAGGCATATGTGTGCCACCAATCACCAGCTAACTTCTAGTAGTGCAATTCTGTTTCTGAGCCTACCTAGGTATGCTTTTAACAAAGGATACAAATAAAACAAAGTACCATTGGTAGTTTATTATAGATTAGTTTTTTTTTATTTTGGGGTGTTTTTCTTTTTTTAAAACGTGGTATTAGAATAGGAATAATTTTTATTTTTTTGGATAATTTTGTTTGTTATTTTTTGTAATGGTAATTTTTTTTATTTTTTGTAATTTTAGTGTTTATTACTTTTTGTAATTGTAGTTTAAATTTTTTAGTAATCTTAGGTTTTTTATTTTTAGTAATCTTAGGTTTTATTAGTGTAAGCTTAGGTTTTATTTTTATTTCACAGGTAAGTTTGTATTTATTTTAACTAGGTAGTTAGTAAATACACAGAACAACAGAATGAAAAGGCACCCGGTCTCTAGACAATCACAAGACTTTCACAGGACTCTCAACAATAAAAGCATAAGCGTTTATTCAGCATACTTGCTCCATCATTGCGGCATCAAAAAAGTAATGTAGACGTCACAGAAAAAAGTAAAACATGTTTCGTATATGAAATACTGGACTTTTTCAATGACGTAGTAGTTAGTAAATAGTTATATTGTAGCTAGCTTAGGTTTTATTTTTAGTTCACAGGTAAGTTTGTATTTATTTTTAAATAGGTAGTTAGTTAATAATTGTAACTTTAATTTAGGTTTATTTTAATTATGTTAAAGTTAAGGGGTTTAGGGGTCAATATAGTTTAATTTAGGTTGTTGCGATGTGGGGGCCAGCGGTTTAGGGCTTAATAAGTTTAGTTAGTGTTGGTCTTGTGGGTGTACAGCTGTTTAGGGGTTAATAGGTTTAGTTAGTGCTTCAGTTAGTGCTGGCGATGTCGGGGAACTGCAGTTTAGTTAATAGGTTTAGTTAATGTTGGCAACATTTGGGAACGGCGGTTTATGGGTTAATAGGTTTAGTTAGTGCCGGTGATGTCGGGGAACTGCGGTTTAGGGATTAATACCTTTATTTAGTGATTTAGTTAGTGTCTGCGATGTCGGGGAACTGCGGTTTAGGGGTTAATAGTTTATGTAGTGTTGGCGATGTGGGGGGGGGGCGGCAGTTAAGGGTTAATAGCTTTATTTAGTGTCGGCGATGTGGGTTGCGGTGGCGGTTTTAAATAATTTTGTTTCGGCAATCACTGGCATATGTTATGTTTAGTTAAATCGTTTTTTCGGATACTTTCTTTTTTTAGATCCATTCTTTATTAATATGCATTATTCTATTCTAAACTTCACAATAGAATAAAGTATATGAATAAAAAATGGATCCGAAAAAACTATCGGCTAGATTACGAGTTTTGCGTTAGAGGCTATGCGGTGCTAATGAGCAGTTTTCTCTCACCGCTCACTTACCTACAGCACTGGTATTACGGGTTTTTACAAACCTGTCGTTAAAAGACAAGAAGTGAGCGTTGAGCAAAATTTTGCTCATTACCGCACTCCAATACCAGCGCTGCTTAAGTCAGCGGTGAGCTGGTAGTACATGTTCGTGCACGATTTCCCCATAGGAATCAACGGGGAGAGCTGGCTGAGAAAACGTCTAACATCTGCAAAAAAGCAGAGTAAAGCTCCTTAACGCAGCCCCATTGATTCCTATGGGGAAATAAAATTTATGTCTACACCTAACATGAACCCTGAGTCTAAACACCCCTAATCTTACACTTAATAACCCCTAATATGCTGCCCCTGACATCGCTAACACCTGCATTAAATTTTTAACCCCTAATCTGCCGCTCCGGACACCGCCGCCACCTACATTATACTTATGAACCGCTAATCTGCTGCCCCCAACATCGCCGACACCTACATTATATTTATTAACCCCTAATCTGCCACCCCCAATGTCGCCGCCACCTACCTACACTTATTAACCCCTAATTTGCCGTCCCCAACGTCGCCACCACTATACTAAATGTATTAACCCCTAAACATAAGTCTAACCCTAACCCTAACACCCCCTAACTTAAATATAATTTAAATAAATCTATATAAAATTACTATCATTAACTACATTATTCCTATTTAAAACTAAATACTTACCTATAAAATAAACCCTAAGCTAGCTACAATATAACTAATAGTTACATTGTAGCTAGCTTAGGGTTTATTTTTATTTTACAGGCAAGTTTGTATTTATTTTAACTAGGTAGAATAGTTATTAAATAGTTATTAACTATTTAATAACTACCTAGCTAAAATAAATACAAAAGTACCTGTAAAATAAAACCTAACCTAAGTTACAATAACACCTAACACTACACTATAATTAAATAAATTTACTAAATTAAATACAATTACCTAAATTAAATTAAATTAGCTAAAGTACAAAAAACAAACAAACACTAATTTACAGAAAATAATAAACAAATTACAGATATTTAAACTAATTACACCTAATTTAATAGCCCTATCAAAATGAAAAAAACCCTAGCCTAAACTACCAATAGTACTTAAAAGGGTCTTTTGCGGGGCATTGCCCCAAAGTAATCAGCTCTTTTACGCCGGGTGTAGACTTCCGGTGCTGTAAAAATGGCAAGCGAATTTGTTCCAAATAGAAAAACAGAGCTATTGGAGTCACGGAAAGGTGCAGACACTGGGTGGGGACCAAGCCGTCCCCTGGATAAACAATTGAACAAAGAGGCAGCACAACGTGTGTATTGCAAAGTAAAAATAGGATATTTAATCCGACATCAGTTCAGAAATACAAACATACGCACAAGTAGGAGGTAAGAGGGGGGCGCGTCCTTACGCGTTTCGTGCCTCCGGGCACTTAGTCATAGGATATTAGCCTGTTGAACACGGCCTGGTTAAATTCCAACCTGCACCAATCACATACGTGAAACAGGGCTGGAAATAATCAGGCAAGTGTAAAAAAGGCTAGAACAATTAAAACAATGTATCAAAGGACTGAACAATTCCATAGTATTCCATCTGCTTACTAGAAAGAAACAGCTAGGAATTTTGTCAACAGTTTAAATCTTAAAGATCCACTATACATAATTCACATTAATGCCACTATTCAATAAGAAAGATTAAAAATACAAAGATACAGGGCACTGAATGAAATATATAAACATTCTGGTTTGACTAGAACACAAACACATGTGCAGATATATTATTAACTATCTAATCTAATCTAATCTGTAAATAAACTAATATCCCATTCCTTGTTTAAGCCTTGGGGTTCTCTTGTACACAATGTAAAAATCCAAAATAATTCTTTTTTAGTAGACATGTGCACCGCTAAAAAATTCGGTTCGTTTTCGGTTCGGATCGATTCGGACTTTTAGAATTTCGTTTCGGATCGAATCTGATTCAGCAAAATTTGAATAAATTCGTTTCGGATTTATTCGGATCCGAATAAATTCGTTTCGGATTTATTCGGATTCGGCTGAATTCGGTTCTATTCCGTTCCGAAATTCGGTATGTTTTTACTACACTAACACCCATTTAGTACACTAAGTCACTAACACCCATAAACTACCTATGAACCACTAAACCGAGGCCCCCCCACATCGCAAACCCTATAATAACATTATTTAACCCCTAATCTGCCGATCGGATATCGCCGCCGCCTACATTATAGCTATTAACCCCTAATCTGCTGTCCCTAACACCGCCGACCCCTACATTATAGTTATTAACCCCTAATCTGCCTCCCCCAACGTCGCCGCAATCTAACTATAAGTATTAACCCCTAATCTGCCGACCCGATATTGCCGCCGCCTACATTATAGCTATTAACCCCTAATCTGCTGTCCCTAACACCGCCGACCCCTACATTATAGTTATTAACCCCTAATCTGCCTCCCCCAACGTCGCCGCAATCTAACTATAAGTATTAACCCCTAATCTGCCGACCCGATATCGCCGCCGCCTACATTATAGCTATTAACCCCTAATCTGCTGTCCCTAACACCGCCGACCCCTACATTATAGTTATTAACCCCTAATCTGCCCCCCCCAACGTCGCCGCAATCTAACTACAAGTATTAACCCCTAATCTGCCGACCCGATATCGCCGCCGCCTACATTATAGCTATTAACCCCTAATCTGCTGTCCCTAACACCGCCGACCCCTACATTATAGTTATTAACCCCTAATCTGCCTCCCCCCAACGTCGCCGCAATCTAACTACAAGTATTAACCCCTAATCTGCCGACCCGATATCGCCGCCGCCTACATTATAGCTATTAACCCCTAATCTGCTGTCCCTAACACCGCCGACCCCTACATTATAGTTATTAACCCCTAATCTGCCTCCCCCAACGTCGCCGCAATCTAACTACAAGTATTAACCCCTAATCTGCCGACCGCAAATCGCCGCCACTATAATAAATGTATTAACCCCTAAACCGCCGCACTCCCGCCTCGCAAACACTATAATACATTTTATTAACCCCTAATCTGCCCTCCCTAACATCGCCGCCACCTACCTACAATTATTAACCCCTAATCTCCCGCCCCCATCGTCGCCGCTACTATAATAAGGTTATTAACCCCTAAACCTAAATCTAACCCTAACACTAACACCCCCTAACTTAAATATAATTTAAATAAAACGAAATAAGTTTACTATAGTTAAATAAATGAATCCTATTTAAAACTAAAGACTTACCTGTAAAATAAACCCTAAGATAGCTGCAATATAACTAATAGTTACATTGTAGCTATTTTAGGATTTATTTTTATTTTACAGGCAACTTTGTATTTATTTTAACTAGGTACAATAGTTATTAAATAGTTATTAACTATTTAATAACTACCTAGCTAAAATAAATACAAATTTACCTGTAAAATAAATCCTAACCTAAGTTACACTAACACCTAACACTACACTATCATTAAATTAACTAAATAAATGAATCATATTTAAAACAAAATACTTACCTGTAAAATAAACCCTAATATAGCTGCAATATAACTAATAGTTACATTGTAGCTATTTTAGCATTTATATTTATTTTACAGGTAACTTTGTATTTATTTTAACTAGGTACAATAGCTATTAAATAGATATTTACTGTTTAATAGCTACCTAGTTAAAATAATTACAAAATTACCTGTAAAATAAATCCTAACCTAAGTTACAATAAAACCTAACACTACACTATCATTAAATAAATTAACTACAAGTACCTACAATTATCTACAATTAAATAAACTAAAGTACAAAACCCCCCCACTAAATTACAAAAAAAAACAAACACTAAATTACAAAAAATAAAAAAATATTACAAGAATTTTAAACTAATTACACCTAATCTAAGCCCCCTAATAAAATAACAAAGCCCCCCAAAATAAAAAAAATGCCCTACCCTATACTAAATTACAAAAGTTAACAGCTCTATTACCTTACCAGCCCTGAACAGGGCCCTTTGCGGGGCATGCCCCAAAGAAAACAGCTCTTTTGCCTGTAAAAAAAAAAACACAATCCCCCCCCCACATTACAACCCACCACCCACATACCCCTACTCTAACCCAAACCCCCCTTAAATAAACCTAACACTACCCCCCTGAAGATCTCCCTACCTTGAGTCGTGTTCACCCAGCCGGGCCGAAGTCTTCATCCGATGGGGCAGAAGAGGACATCCAGACCGGCAGAAGTCTTCATCCAAGCGGGGCAAGAAGAGGTCTTCCATCCATCATACAAGTACCAAAATACAAACAAACACTAAATTACAAAAAATAATAAAATATTACAATAATTTTAAACTAATTACACCTAATCTAAGCCCCCTACTAGCTATTAATATAGCTTCAATATAACTAATAGTTACATTGTAGCTATTTTAGGATTTATATTTATTTTACAGGCAACTTTGTATTTATTTTAACTAGGTACAATAGCTATTAAATAGTTAATAACTATTTAATAACTACCTAGCTAAAATAAATACAAATTTACCTGTAAAATAAATCATAACCTAAGTTACAATTACACCTAACACTACACTATCATTAAATTAACTAAATAAATGAATCCTATATAAAACTAAAGACTTACCTGTAAAATAAACCCTAATATAGCTGCAATATAACTAATAGTTACATTGTAGCTATTTTAGCATTTATATTTATTGTACAGGCAACTTTGTATTTATTTTAACTAGGTACAATAGCTATTAAATAGATATTTACTGTTTAATAGCTACCTAGTTAAAATAATTACAAAATTACCTGTAAAATAAATCCTAACCTAAGTTACAATTAAACCTAACACTACACTATCATTAAATAAATTAACTACAAGTACCTACAATTAAATACAATTAAAAAACTAAACTAAAGTACAACCCCCCCCCACTAAATTACAAAAAATAAAAAAATATTACAAGAATTTTAAACTAATTACACCTAATCTAAGCCCCCTAATAAAATAACAAAGCCCCCCAAAATAAAAAAAATGCCCTACCCTATACTAAATTACAAAAGTTAACAGCTCTATTACCTTACCAGCCCTGAACAGGGCCTTTTGCGGGGCATGCCCCAAAGAAAACAGCTCTTTTGCCTGTAAAAAAAAACACAATCCCCCCCCCCACATTACAACCCACCACCCACATACCCCTACTCTAACCCAAACCCCCCTTAAATAAACCTAACACTACCCCCCTGAAGATCTCCCTACCTTGAGTCGTGTTCACCCAGCCGGGCCGAAGTCTTCATCCGATGGGGCAGAAGAGGACATCCAGACTGGCAGAAGTCTTCATCCAAGCGGGGCAAGAAGAGGTCTTCCATCCATCAGAAAAGTACAAAAAAAACAAACAAACACTAAATTAGCAAAAATAATAAAATATTGCAATAATTTTAAACTAATTACACCTAATCTAAGCCCCCTACTAGCTATTAATATAGCTTCAATATAACTAATAGTTACATTGTAGCTATTTTAGGATTTATATTTATTTTACAGGCAACTTTGTATTTATTTTAACTAGGTACAATAGCTATTAAATAGTTAATAACTACCTAGCTAAAATAAATACAAATTTACCTGTAAAATAAACCCTAACCTAAGTTACAATTACACCTAACACTACACTGTCATTAAATTAACTAAATAAATTAATCCTATATAAAACTAAATACTTACCTGTAAAATAAACCCTAATATAGCTACAATATAACTAATAGTTACATTGTAGCTATTTTAGCATTTATATTTATTTTACAGGCAACTTTGTATTTATTTTAACTAGGTACAATAGCTATTAAATAGTTATTGACTAATTAATAGCTACCTAGTTAAAATAATTACAAAATTACCTGTAAAATAAATCCTAACCTAAGTTACTATTAAACCTAACACTACACTATCATTAAATAAATTAACTACAAGTACCTACAATTAAATACAATGAAATAAACTAAACTAAAGTACAAAAAAAACAAACACTAAATTACAAAAAATAAAAAAAATTACAAGAATTTTAAACTAATTACACCTAATCTAAGCCCCCTAATAAAATAACAAAGCCCCCCAAAATAAAAAAATGCCCTACCCTATACTAAATTACAAAAGTAATCAGCTCTATTACCTTACCAGCCCTGAACAGGGCCTTTTGCGGGGGCATGCCCCAAAGAAAACAGCTCTTTTGCCTGTAAAAAAAAAACACAATACCCCCCCCCACATTACAACCCACCACCCACATACCCCTACTCTAACCCAAACCCCCCTTAAATAAACCTAACACTACCCCCCTGAAGATCTCTCTACCGTGTCTTCACCCAGCGGGCCGAAGTCTTCATCCGATGGGGCAGAAGAGGACATCCAGACCGGCAGAAGTCTTCATCCAAGTGGGGCAAGAAGAGGTCTTCCATCCATCAGAAGTCTTGATCCAGGCGGCATCTTCTCTGTTCATCCATCCGGAGCGGAGCGGCAGCATCCTGAAGACATCCCACGCAGAGCATCCTCTTCTTTCTTGATCCGACGACTAGGTGACTGTACCTTTAAGTGACGTCATCCAAGATGGCGTCCCTTGAATTGCGATTGGCTGATAGGATTCTATCAGCCAATCGGAATTAAGGTAGGAAAAATCTGATTGGCTGATTCAATCAGCCAATCAGATTCAAGTTCAATCCGATTGGCTGATCCAATCAGCCAATCAGATTGAGCTCGCATTCTATTGGCTGATCGGAACAGCCAATAGAATGCGAGGTCAATCTGATTGGCTGATTCCATCAGCCAATCGGATTGAACTTGAATCTGATTGGCTGATTAAATCAGCCAATCAGATTTTTCCTACCTTAATTCCGATTGGCTGATAGAATCCTATCAGCCAATCGGAATTCAAGGGACGCCATCTTGGATGACGTCACTTAAAGGTACAGTCACCTAGTCGTCGGATCAAGAAAGAAGAGGATGCTCTGCGTGGGATGTCTTCAGGATGCTGCCGCTCCGCTCCGGATGGATGAACAGAGAAGATGCCGCCTGGATCAAGACTTCTGATGGATGGAAGACCTCTTCTTGCCCCACTTGGATGAAGACTTCTGCCGGTCTGGATGTCCTCTTCTGCCCCATCGGATGAAGACTTCGGCCCGCTGGGTGAAGACACGGTAGAGAGATCTTCAGGGGGGTAGTGTTAGGTTTATTTAAGGGGGGTTTGGGTTAGAGTAGGGGTATGTGGGTGGTGGGTTGTAATGTGGGGGGGGGGTATTGTGTTTTTTTTTACAGGCAAAAGAGCTGTTTTCTTTGGGGCATGCCCCCGCAAAAGGCCCTTTTAAGGGCTGGTAAGGTAATAGAGCTGATTACTTTTGTAATTTAGTATAGGGTAGGGCATTTTTTTATTTTGGGGGGCTTTGTTATTTTATTAGGGGGCTTAGATTAGGTGTAATTAGTTTAAAATTCTTGTAATTTTTTTTATTTTTTGTAATTTAGTGTTTGTTTTTTTTGTACTTTAGTTTAGTTTATTTCATTGTATTTAATTGTAGGTACTTGTAGTTAATTTATTTAATGATAGTGTAGAGTTAGGTTTAATAGTAACTTAGGTTAGGATTTATTTTACAGGTAATTTTGTAATTATTTTAACTAGGTAGCTATTAATTAGTCAATAACTATTCAATAGCTATTGTACCTAGTTAAAATAAATACAAAGTTGCCTGTAAAATAAATATAAATGCTAAAATAGCTACAATGTAACTATTAGTTATATTGTAGCTATATTAGGGTTTATTTTACAGGTAAGTATTTAGTTTTATATAGGATTAATTTATTTAGTTAATTTAATGACAGTGTAGTGTTAGGTGTAATTGTAACTTAGGTTAGGGTTTATTTTACAGGTAAATTTGTATTTATTTTAGCTAGGTAGTTATTAACTATTTAATAGCTATTGTACCTAGTTAAAATAAATACAAAGTTGCCTGTAAAATAAATATAAATCCTAAAATAGCTACAATGTAACTATTAGTTATATTGTAGCTATATTAATAGCTAGTAGGGGGCTTAGATTAGGTGTAATTAGTTTAAAATTATTGTAATATTTTATTATTTTTGCTAATTTAGTGTTTGTTTTTTTTTTTTTTACTTTTCTGATGGATGGAAGACCTCTTCTTGCCCCGCTTGGATGAAGACTTCTGCCGGTCTGGATGTCCTCTTCTGCCCCATCGGATGAAGACTTCGGCCCGGCTGGGTGAACACGACTCAAGGTAGGGAGATCTTCAGGGGGGTAGTGTTAGGTTTATTTAAGGGGGGTTTGGGTTAGAGTAGGGGTATGTGGGTGGTGGGTTGTAATGTGGGGGGAGGGATTGTGTTTTTTTTTTACAGGCAAAAGAGCTGTTTTCTTTGGGGCATGCCCCGCAAAGGGCCCTGTTCAGCAGTGGCGTCACTAGGGGGGGGTGGGGGGGGGGCGGGCCGCACCCGGGTGACACCCTCCAGGGGGTGACACCAAAAAAAAAAATTTTTTTTTTTTTTTTTTTTTTTAATTTTAATTGAAATTCAAAGAAATACAATGTTGAGATGCATAGATTTTTTTTTATTAGAGGGGCTGGCATTTGGGAACATTGGTGGGACTGGGGAAGTTGTAGACACACAATTGTTTGCCCCTTGAGCCAGTGCTGCAATTTCAACAAATAGTTTTCCCGGCTGCTTTTGCTTCTCCCCTGCCCAATTTCGCTATGAATGTTGTGGGCATGCCGTGGGGCTTGCAAAGTTGCGCTGCTAGCCTAAACCTGCCTGCCTATCTGTGCTCACTGCTCAGTGACATGTGGAGCAGTGGAGTAACTCGCTGCTGTGCTGTCTCTCTAAACGGGAACTGGCAAATCATGAGGGGATGCCTGGCACCTGACCGCATGACTGTTTGACACTGTCTTTAAAGTGAAGGAGCCACGTATGATGCCCACCAGACCATTACGGTTACGGTACACTAAGTGCACACTGAACAGGTAGGAGGGCGGGCGGGGGTCTGGGGGTGGGCAGAGTGCAGAGGTGATTGGCCATAAGAAGCGGTAGGCACGCGGCCCGGGGCTGTGCACTGACAGGCTTAGAACAGAGTCAGAGAGCAGAATTTTCATAGTTTGCGCCTAAACCTTTTCTTTAGTGATTTATTTTTAGAGTGCTCTGTTTATTTTTCATTTGATGCTCTGCTGAGCCAGGGAGCAGCTCTAGGCATGAGCTTCATAATTAATGCAGTGCAGTTTACATATTTTGTAAGTGTGTGTCTGAGTTTTTGTGTGTGTGTGTCTGAGTGTGTTTCCGAGTGTTTGTGTGTGCATCTGAGTATGTTTTTAAGTGTGTCTGAGTGTTTGTATGTGTGTGTGCCTGTGTTTTTGTGTGTGTCTGCTTTCCGGGGGGGGGGGGGTGACACCATAACTTACCGCACCGGGTGACACCAACCCTAGTGACGCCACTGCTGTTCAGGGCTGGGAAGGTAATAGAGCTGTTAACTTTTGTAATTTAGTATAGGTTAGGGCATTTTTTTTATTTTGGGGGGCTTTGTTATTTTATTAGGGGGCTTAGATTAGGTGTAATTAGTTTAAAATTCTTGTAATATTTTTTTATTTTTTGTAATTTAGTGGGGGGGGGGGGTTTGTACTTTAGTTTAGTTTTTTTAATTGCATTTAATTGTAGGTACTTGTAGTTAATTTATTAAATGATAGTGTAGTGTTAGGTTTAATTGTAACTTAGGTTAGGATTTATTTTACAGGTAATTTTGTAATTATTTTAACTAGGTAGCTATTAAATAGTCAATATCTATTTAATAGCTATTGAACCTAGTTAAAATGAATACAAAGTTGCCTGTACAATAAATATAAATGCTAAAATAGCTACAATGTAACTATTAGTTATATTGCAGCTATATTAGGGTTTATTTTACAGGTAAGTCTTTAGTTTTATATAGGATTCATTTATTTAGTTAATTTAATGATAGTGTAGTGTTAGGTGTAATTGTAACTTAGGTTATGATTTATTTTACAGGTAAATTTGTATTTATTTTAGCTAGGTAGTTATTAAATAGTTATTAACTATTTAATAGCTATTGTACCTAGTTAAAATAAATACAAAGTTGCCTGTAAAATACATATAAATCCTAAAATAGCTACAATGTAACTATTAGTTATATTGAAGCTATATTAATAGCTAGTAGGGGGCTTAGATTAGGTGTAATTAGTTTAAAATTATTGTAATATTTTATTATTTTTGGTAATTTAGTGTTTGTTTGTATTTTGGTACTTGTATGATGGATGGAAGACCTCTTCTTGCCCCGCTTGGATGAAGACTTCTGCCGGTCTGGATGTCCTCTTCTGCCCCATCGGATGAAGACTTCGGCCCGGCTGGGTGAACACGACTCAAGGTAGGGAGATCTTCAGGGGGGTAGTGTTAGGTTTATTTAAGGGGGGTTTGGGTTAGAGTAGGGGTATGTGGGTGGTGGGTTGTAATGTGGGGGGGGGATTGTGTTTTTTTTTTACAGGCAAAAGAGCTGTTTTCTTTGGGGCATGCCCCGCAAAGGGCCCTGTTCAGGGCTGGTAAGGTAATAGAGCTGTTAACTTTTGTAATTTAGTATAGGGTAGGGCATTTTTTTTTATTTTGGGGGGCTTTGTTATTTTATTAGGGGGCTTAGATTAGGTGTAATTAGTTTAAAATTCTTGTAATATTTTTTTATTTTTTGTAATTTAGTGTTTGTTTTTTTTTGTAATTTAGTGGGGGGGTTTTGTACTTTAGTTTATTTAATTGTAGATAATTGTAGGTACTTGTAGTTAATTTATTTAATGACAGTGTAGTGTTAGGTTTAATTGTAACTTAGGTTAGGATTTATTTTATAGGTAATTTTGTAATTATTTTAACTAGGTAGCTATTAATTAGTCAATAACTATTTAATAGCTATTGTACCTAGTTAAAATAAATACAAAGTTGTCTGTAAAATAAATATAAATGCTAAAATAGCTACAATGTAACTATTAGTTATATTGCAGCTATATTAGGGTTTATTTTACAGGTAAGTATTTTGTTTTAAATATGATTCATTTATTTAGTTAATTTAATGATAGTGTAGTGTTAGGTGTTAGTGTAACTTAGGTTAGGATTTATTTTACAGGTAAATTTGTATTTATTTTAGCTAGGTAGTTATTAAATAGTTATTAACTATTTAATAACTATTGTACCTAGTTAAAATAAATACAAAGTTGCCTGTAAAATAAAAATAAATCCTAAAATAGCTACAATGTAACTATTAGTTATATTGCAGCTATCTTAGGGTTTATTTTACAGGTAAGTCTTTAGTTTTAAATAGGATTCATTTATTTAACTATAGTAAACTTATTTCGTTTTATTTAAATTATATTTAAGTTAGGGGGTGTTAGGGTTAGACTTAGGTTTAGGGGTTAATAACCTTATTATAGTAGCGGCGACGATGGGGGCGGGAGATTAGGGGTTAATAATTGTAGGTAGGTGGCGGCGATGTTAGGGAGGGCAGATTAGGGGTTAATAAAATGTATTATAGTGTTTGCGAGGCGGGAGTGCGGCGGTTTAGGGGTTAATACATTTATTATAGTGGCGGCGATTTGCGGTCGGCAGATTAGGGGTTAATACTTGTAGTTAGATTGCGGCGACGTTGGGGGGAGGCAGATTAGGGGTTAATAACTATAATGTAGGGGTCGGCGGTGTTAGGGACAGCAGATTAGGGGTTAATAGCTATAATGTAGGCGGCGGCGATATCGGGTCGGCAGATTAGGGGTTAATACTTGTAGTTAGATTGCGGCGACGTTGGGGGAGGCAGATTAGGGGTTAATAACTATAATGTAGGGGTCGGCGGTGTTAGGGACAGCAGATTAGGGGTTAATAGCTATAATGTAGGCGGCGGCGATATCGGGTCGGCAGATTAGGGGTTAATACTTGTAGTTAGATTGCGGCGACGTTGGGGGGAGGCAGATTAGGGGTTAATAACTATAATGTAGGGGTCGGCGGTGTTAGGGACAGCAGATTAGGGGTTAATAGCTATAATGTAGGCGGCGGCGATATCGGGTCGGCAGATTAGGGGTTAATACTTATAGTTAGATTGCGGCGA